>NC_048572.1:88574329-88669329 GCF_013265735.2 Oncorhynchus mykiss | reverse complement strand
TGCAAATGAACCACCAACCTGCGAGGAGAAGATGAGACGTAGCGAATGAACGCCATGACTTGTGTCCCTGTTGGCACTGTAATTGAACCCTGTTTTTTATTTAACCTTTATTTAACTAGGTAAGTTAGTTTAAAGAACAAATTATTATTTTCAATGACGGCCTAGGAACAGTGGGTTAACTGTCTTGTTCAGGGGCAGAACGACAGATTTTTACCTTGTCAGCTCAGGGATTCGATCTAGCAACCTTCCGGTTATTAGTCCATCGCTCTTAACAACGTGTCTACCTGCCGCCAGCCTATCGGGCACTGTAATTGAACCCTATCGGGCACTGTAATTGAACCCTATCGGGCACTGTAATTGAACCCTATCGGGCACTGTAATTGAACCCTATCGGGCACTGTAATTGAACCCTATCGGGCACTGTAATTGAACCCTATCGGCACAGTAATTGAACCCTATCGACACTGTAATTGAACCCTGTCGGGCACTGTAATTGAGCCCTATCGGGCACTGTAATTGAACCCTGTCGGTAGCCTATTCCCTACATACTTTTGACCAGGGCCCATAGGGGCCCTATAGCACTACACAGGAAGTAGGCTACCATTTGGGAGCCACAGCCTTTTCCCTCCCATCTTATCCAACATTTTTTTTGGGGGGGGGGGGATTCTTCCCACAGCTTTTTTTATAATAGAAGCCCAACTTTTTTGAATGTATGTCTGAGAATCTGTACGTGTGTGAATGATGAAGATGATGATGATGGAGATCGAGTCTGTACTTGTAAAGTTGGTGTGTGTTACCTTTTATACATGGGATGTACATGTACAGGTATATATAAATATATATGTTTAATTATGTGTGTACCTAGGAGGTGTACGGTCGGTATTCATACCTGTATATGGTAAAATCTTTATACATTACAAACATGCACTGAGGGGACAAAACATTATGAACACCGGCTGACCAGGTAATACTTTAGTCTCCATTGACTGTTCAAAACATTAGGAACACCATGACACAGACTGACCAGGTAATACTGTAGTCTCCATTGACTGTTCAAAACATTAGGAACACCATGACATAGACTGACCAGGTAATACTGTAGTCTCCATTGACTGTTCAAAACATTAGGAACACCATGACATAGACTGACCAGGTAATACTGTAGTCTCCATTGACTGTTCAAAACATTAGGAACACCATGACATAGACTGACCAGGTAATACTGTAGTCTCCATTGACTGTTCAAAACATTAGGAACACCATGACACAGACTGACCAGGTAATACTGTAGTCTCCATTGACTGTTCAAAACATTAGGAACACCATGACATAGACTGACCAGGTAATACTGTAGTCTCCATTGACTGTTCAAAACATTAGGAACACCATGACACAGACTGACCAGGTAATACTGTAGTCTCCATTGACTGTTCAAAACATTAGGAACACCATGACACAGACTGACCAGGTAATACTGTAGTCTCCATTGACTGTTCAAAACATTAGGAACACCATGACATAGACTGACCAGGTAATACTGTAGTCTCCATTGACTGTTTAGACCAGGGTCCTATGGGTCCTAGTGGGTCCCAGGGTCCTAGTGTTCATTGTGTGACTATTTCCTCTAGTCAGTTATGTTGTAATTCTGCTGAGTTATAGCGTGGTCTAGGTGGAAGCAGCTGGCCCCTTTAAACACATTCGGTAAGTCACGTCATCTGTTGCTATAGATGGTGATACTTTTCATAAACAGGTCGCTATGGTTCCCATTTAACAACAACAACAACAACAACAACCTACTCGTGTGGCACTTTTCTTAACTAAATGACTGTGTCAATAAAGTAGCCGATCGCTATTTAAACCTCAGAAAACAGTTCAGGCCTAGTTAGTTCCTGGTCAACAGGTTAACTGGTTATCAACCCACCGTAACAGAAACGGGTTACTACCTCTAGATGAACTGGGTTCTTCCGCAGCGTTCTACACTCACGACAAAATTCAACCTGAACTCTAAAAACTGTTGACATAATTTCCTTTATTGGTATTTACATCAGGAATTTAAATAGATTTACATACATTTGCATACAGGAGGAGAAAAAACGTTTTTTTATTTGTTAAATAATGAAAACAACGATAATAAAAGTCCATTACCGTTGTCAGAGAGACGTGTGTCTTTAGTACATTAAATGCTGCTTGAAGACATGCACTTCTGGTATCAGTATATATAATAGAGATCAGGACCTGTTACCCACAAAGCCTCTCTGGGTAGGACTGCTGATCTAGAATCAGGTTAGTCTTTGAACAAGATTTTTTTTATTTTTTATAATAATAATATTTAACTAGGCAAGTCAGTTTAAGAACAAATTCTTATTTACAATGACGGCCGACACCGGCCAAACCCGGGACGACGCTGGGGCCAATTGTGCGCCGCCTTACGGGTCTCCAAATCACAGCCGGTTGTGATACAGCCTGGAATCTAACCGGGGTGTCTGTAGTGACGCCTCAAGCACTGAGATGCAGTGCCTTAGACCGCTGCGCCACTCGGGAGCCCCTAAAGATGACCTGGACAGGAACAGCCTGATCCTAGATCAGCACTCCTCCTCTGAGTTGCTACGGGCCACACAGAGGAAGATGGGAGACAGTGAACCTTGTACTTCCTGGTGCGAAGAGAGGAACATCTAGATGACTGACAGTGAAGTTTTCCTTCATTGTAGTTGAATGGTCCCTTTCCGAACGCCAGAACAAGGACAACGACCAGTACTCTCTGTACAAGGTGAGGGTATGAAAACACTGGCTCGGGCCTCTGGCGTTGTCAGGATAGTGGATCAGGATAGAGAACAGTGGTCAGGATAGTGTCTGTTGGTTGTCTGTTCTCTATCCTGATCCACTGTCCTGACCTCTATCTTGACCCCTGCTCTCCATCCTGACCCCTGTTCTCTGTCCTGATCCACTGTCCTGACCTCTGTTCTCTGTCCTGATCCACTGTCCTGACCTCTGTTCTCTATCCTGACCCCTGTTCTCTGTCCTGATCCACCATCCTGACCTCTGTTCTCTGTCCTGATCCACTGTCCTGACCTCTGTTCTCCATCCTGACCCCTATTCTCCACCATGACCCTGTTCTCCATCCTGACCCCTATTCTCCACCATGACCCCTGTTCTCCATCTTGACCCCTACTCTCCATCTTGACCCCTGTTCTCCATCTTGACCCCTATTCTCCATCTTGACCCCTATTCTCCATCCTGACCCCTATTCTCCATCTTGACCCCTATTCTCCATCCTGACACCTGTTCTCCATCTTGACCCCTATTCTCCATCCTGACCCCTATTCTCCATCTTGACCCCTATTCTCCATCCTGACCCCTATTCTCCATCCTGACCCCTATTCTCCATCTTGACCCCTACTCTCCATCTTGACCCCTGTTCTCCATCCTGACCCCTGTTCTCTATCCTGACCCCTATTCTCCATCCTGACCCCTATTCTCCATCTTGACCCCTGTTCTCTATCCTGAACTCTGTTCTCCATCCTGACCCCTGTTCTCTATCCTGACCCCTATTCTCCATCCTGACCCCTATTCTCCATCTTGACCCCTGTTCTCTATCCTGAACTCTGTTCTCCATCCTGACCCCTGTTCTCTATCCTGACCCCTATTCTCCATCTTGACCCCTGTTCTCCATCTTGACCCCTATTCTCCATCTTGACCCCTATTCTCCATCCTGACCCCTGTTCTCCATCCTGACCCCTGTTCTCTATCCTGACCCCTGTTCTCTATCCTGACCCCTGTTCTCTATCCTGAACTCTGTTCTCCATCCTGACCCCTGTTCTCCATCCTGACCCCTGTTCTCCATCCTGACCCCTGTTCTCTATCCTGACCCCTGTTCTCTATCCTGACCCCTGTTCTCTATCCTGAACTCTGTTCTCCATCCTGACCCCTGTTCTCCATCCTGACCCCTGTTCTCTATCCTGACCCCTGTTCTCTATCCTGACCCCTGTTCTCTATCCTGACCCCTGTTCTCTATCCTGACCCCTGACCTCTATCCTGACCCCTGTTCTCTATCCTGACCCCTGTTCTCTATCCTGAACTCTGTTCTCCATCCTGACCCCTGTTCTCTATCCTGGCCCCTGTTCTCTATCCTGACCCCTGTTCTCTATCCTGACCCCTGACCTCTATCCTGAACTCTGTTCTCCATCCTGACCCCTGTTCTCCATCCTGACCCCTGTTCTCTATCCTGACCCCTGTTCTCTATCCTGACCCCTGTTCTCCATCCTGACCCCTGTTCTCTATCCTGACCCCTGTTCTCTATCCTGACCCCTGACCTCTATCCTGAACTCTGTTCTCCATCCTGACCCCTGTTCTCTATCCTGACCCCTATTCTCTATCCTGACCCCTGTTCTCCATCCTGACCCCTGTTCTCCATCCTGACCCCTGTTCTCCATCTTGACCCCTGTTCTCTATCCTGACCCCTATTCTCCATCCTGACCCCTGACCTCTATCCTGACCCCTATTCTCCATCCTGACCCCTATTCTCCATCCTGACCCCTGTTCTCTATCCTGACCCCTGTTCTCCATCCTGACCCCTGTTCTCCATCCTGACCCCTGTTCTCCATCCTGACCCCTGTTCTCCATCCTGACCCCTATTTTCCATCCTGACCCCTATTCTCCATCTTGACCCCTGTTCTCTATCCTGACCCCTATTCTCCATCCTGACCCCTGTTCTCCATCTTGACCCCTGTTCTCCATCTTGACCCCTATTCTCCATCCTGACCCCTGTTCTCCATCTTGACCCCTATTCTCCATCCTGACCCCTATTCTCCATCTTGACCCCTATTCTCCATCCTGACCCCTATTCTCCATCCTGACCCCTTTTCTCCATCCTGACCCCTATTCTCCATCCTGACCCCTATTCTCCATCTTGACCCCTATTCTCCATCCTGACCCCTATTCTCTATCCTGAACTCTGTTCTTTGTTCTTTTTGGAATGTGGAATTTCACAGCTTTAAAGAAAGAAAAATACAGAATTTCAAAAACGTCCAAGTCTCTGTGGGGGGGGAGGGGGTCACACAGGTTCTCTCCAGGTAGAGGCTGTCCTTAACTACAGATCTAGAGTCAGATTACTTTACCTCCCAATAGGATGACCAATTTTCCTTTTGGAAGGCTACTGGGTGTGCAGGCTTTTGTTTCAGCCCTACTCTAACAAACCTGTCAGCAAACCAGCAAGACTTGGTCCTGTGTTCACATGAACATGTCAGTCAGTGCTGTGGTGGAGCACAACCCTGCAAACCCACGGCAGCCTCCCAGGGCAGGAGCACCAGCCACCCCTGCTTTAGGGGGAGGACAGCGTGGCTACGTCCCAAGTTGCGCCCTATTCCCTACGTAGTACACTACTTCTTACCAGAGCACCTATGGGGCTAACCTGGTTAAAAGTAGTGCACTTAATAGGGAATAGGGTGCCATTTGAGATGGGATGTAGCTCATATCTCACCCTGTATCATTCAGCAGTCAGGGACAACCTCTACCTGAGACCGTCAGAGAAACTTGTGTTTGCTGATTGGACAGAGGATGAGGCACCGGAAAAGGCCTCGCATCCACAGGCAGTGGACCAGAGGGAGGAGGAAGAGGAGGCTGGCTCCTGTAGAGCAGTAGAGGGCTATCACTGTACTCTCCTCTGGAAGGAAACACTTAGACAGGCCATAACCACTGGAGGAGAACGAACCCTTGGAGAGGAGAGAGAGAGGGGTGACGGAGAGAGAGAGAGGGGTGTGATGGAGGGGGGAGAGAGAGAGGGGGGTGACGGTGGGAGAAGAGAGAGGGGGGTGTGACGGTGGGAGAAGAGAGAGAGGGGTGACGGAGGGAGAAGAGAGAGAGGGGGGGTGACGGAGGGAGAAGAGAGGCAGAGGGGTGACGGAGGGAGAAGAGAGAGAGGAGGGGGTGATGGAGAGAGGTGTGACAGAGGGAGAGGAGAGGGTGATGGAGGGAGAAGAGAGAGAGGGGGGTGATGGAGGGAGAGGAGAGAGGTGATGGAGGGAGAGTAGAGGTAGAGATGTGTGTGTACATCCTGGGATTAAAGGAGATGGCTGAAGCACAAACTGGTGTGGGATCAGGCTGAGGTACCAAGGCATTATTAGAGTTGCGGTACAGTAGGTATAATTAGTTCATTTTTTTGTGAGTTAGTGACTTACCAGTATGAAACTGGGGTTGTTGCGGTTCCTCCAGTTGAAGGACGGAACACTGATCTCTGGGTACTTGTTGTCATGGAGAACCTGACAACCACTGTGGGTGTGGCCACTGAGAACCAGGCGGGGCTTAAACCACTGCAGCAGCTGGGTAGGAGGGTGAGAACCAATCAAACACTCTTGATAACCAGTTCCTGTATCTGTGTTTAGATCACCACTCTAATGAAAACCACTGCAGCAGCTGGGAAGGAGGGTGAGAACCAATCAAACACTCTTGATAACCAGTTCCTGTATCTGTGTTTAGATCAGTAGATGAAAATCTGACTTTACATTCAGAAGGTATTCAGACCCCTTCCCTTTTTCCACATTTTGTTACGTTCTAAAATAGATAAAATTATTCCCCCCCCCCTCACCAATCTACACACAATACCCCATTATGACATCACAATACCCCATAATGACATCACAATACCCCATAATGACAAAGAGAAAACAGGTTTCTAGATATTTTTGCCGGTTGTATTAAAAATAAAAAAAAATGAAAAACCTTATTTACATAAATATTCAGACCCTTTACTATGAGACTCAAAATTGAGCTCAGGTGCATCCTGTTTCCATTGATCATCCTTGAGATGTTTCTACAACTTGATTGGAGTCCACCTGGGGTAAATTCAATTGATTGGACATGATTTTGGAAAGGCACACACCTGTCTATATAAGGTCCCACTCTGACAGTGACTGTCAGAGCAAAAACCAAGCCATGAGGTCGAAGGAATTGTCCGTAGAGCTCCGAGACAGGATTGTGTCGAGGCACAGATCTGGGGAAGGGTACCAAAAAATGAACGGTCACCTTCCAATAGGACAACAATCCTAAGCACACAGCCAAGACAATGCAGGAGTGGCTTCGGGAAGAGGCTCTGTCCTTGAGTGGCCCAGCCAGAGCCCGGACTTGAACCCGATTGAACATGTCTGGAGACAGCTGAAAATAGCTGTGCAGCAACACTCCCTATCCAACCTGACAGAGCTTGAGAGGATCTGCAGAGAAGAATGGGAGGTTCATAGCTTGTAGCGTCATACCCAAGAAGACTCGAGGCTGTCGTCACTGCCAAAGGTGCTTCCACAAAGTACTGAGTAAAGGGTCTGAATACTTATGTAAATGTGATAGTTCTTAAAATAAATTTTCAAAAATGTCATTGTGGGGTATTGTGATGTCATTGTGGGGTATTGTGATGTCATTGTGGGATATTATGGTGTCATTATGGGGTATTGTGATGTCATTATGGGGTATTGTGATGTCATTATGGGGTATTGTGATGTCATTATGGGGTATTGTGTGGAGATTGATGAGGGGAAAAAACTATTTAAACCATTTTAGAATAAGGCTGTAACGTAACAACATGTGGATAAAGGGAAGGGGTCTGAATACTTTCTGAATGCTCTGTATAACCTATAGTACCGGGTGGCCCTCAACAAAATAATAATTTACTGGATAACCAAGACGCCCATAAGTAAGAGAGGTCAGAGAGAGCTGCATGATGATCAGGTAGACTAGTGGTTAGAGGCAGGTAGACTAGTGGTTAGAGGCAGGTAGACTAGTGGGGCGGCAGGTAGACTAGTGGTTAGAGGCAGGTAGACTAGTGGTTAGAGGCAGGTAGACTAGTGGTTAGAGGCAGGTAGACTAGTGGTTAGAGGCAGGTAGACTAGTGGTTAGAGGCAGGTAGACTAGTGGTTAGAGGCAGGTAGACTAGTGGGGCGGCAGGTACGATAGTGGTTACAGGCAGGTAGACTAGTGGTTAGAGGCAGGTAGACTAGTGGTTAGAGGCAGGTACGATAGTGGTTACAGGCAGGTAGACTAGTGGTTAGAGGCAGGTAGCCTAGTGGTTAGAGGCAGGTAGACTAGTGGTTAGAGGCAGGTAGCCTAGCGGTTAGAGTGTAGGGGGGGCAGGTAGTCTAGCGGTTAGAGCGTTGGGCCAGTAACCGAAAGGTTGCTGGGTTGAATCCCCAAGCTGAAAAGTAAAAATCTGTCCCTGTTCTGCCCCTGAACAAGGCAGTTAACCCACTGTTCCTAGGCCGTCATTGTAAATAAGAATTTGTTCTTAATGACTAAAAACTAAAAACATGATGACCATAGTGACTGCCAGTCTGTTCATGTTGTCATGTCATCTCCCTGACAGTTATTATTCAAAACATATTGCGCTTGAAAATAACAGCAATGGAGGTTGGCAAGAGCACACACTGATCTGGGACCAGTCTATCAGTGGTCCACGTACCCTGTGGTACCCTAGTGGGGCGACAGGGACCCTAGTGGGGCGGCAGGTAGACTAGTGGGGCGGCAGGTACCCTAATGGGGCGGCAGGTACCCTAGTGGTTAGAGGCAGGTCGCCTAGTGGGGCGGCAGGTAGCCTAGTGGTTAGAGGCAGGTAGTCTAGTGGGGCGGCAGGTAGCCTAGTTGTTAGAGGCAGGTCGCCTAGTGGGGCGGCAGGTAGCCTAGTGGTTAGAGGCAGGTAGTCTAGTGGGGCGGCAGGTAGCCTAGTGGGGCGGCAGGTAGACTAGTGGGGCGGCAGGTAGACTAGTGGGGCGGCAGGTAGCCTAGTGGTTAGAGGCAGGTCGCCTAGTGGGGCGGCAGGTACCCTAGTGGGTCGGCAGGTAGCCTAGTGGGGCGGCAGGTAGCCTAGTGGGGCGGCAGGTACCCTAGTGGGGCGGCAGGTAGCCTAGTGGGGCGGCAGGTAGCCTAGTGGGGCGGCAGGTACCCTAGTGGGGCGGCAGGTAGACTAGTGGGGCGGCAGGTAGCCTAGTGGTTAGAGGCAGGTACCCTAGTGGGGCGGCAGGTAGCCTAGCGGGGTGACAGGTAGCCTAGTGGTTAGAGGCAGGTAGCCTAGCAGTGAGACAGGTAGACTAGTGGTTAGAGGCAGGTAGACTAGTGGTTAGAGGCAGGTAGACTAGTGGGGCGGCAGGTAGCCTAGTGGTTAGAGGCAGGTAGCCTAGTGTGGCGGCAGGTAGCCTAGTGGTTAGAGGCAGGTAGCCTAGTGGGCCGGCAGGTACCCTAGTGGGGCGACAGGTAGCCTAGTGGTTAGAGGCAGGTAGCCTAGCAGTGAGGCAGGTAGACTAGTGGTTAGAGGCAGGTAGACTAGTGGGGCGGCAGGTACGATAGTGGTTACAGGCAGGTAGACTAGTGGTTAGAGGCAGGTAGACTAGTGGTTAGAGGCAGGTAGACTAGTGGCTAGAGGCAGGTAGACTAGTGGTTAGAGGCAGGTAGACTAGTGGCTAGAGGCAGGTAGACTAGTGGTTAGAGGCAGGTAGACTAGTGGTTAGAGGCAGGTAGTCTAGTGGTTAGAGGCAGGTAGACTAGTGGGGCGGCAGGTAGACTAGTGGTTAGAGGCAGGTAGACTAGTGGCTAGAGGCAGGTAGACTAGTGGTTAGAGGCAGGTAGACTAGTGGTTAGAGGCAGGTAGACTAGTGGCTAGAGGCAGGTAGACTAGTGGCTAGAGGCAGGTAGACTAGTGGTTAGAGGCAGGTAGACTAGTGGTTAGAGGCAGGTAGACTAGTGGCTAGAGGCAGGTAGACTAGTGGTTAGAGGCAGGTAGACTAGTGGCTAGAGGCAGGTAGACTAGTGGCTAGAGGCAGGTAGACTAGTGGTTAGAGGCAGGTAGACTAGTGGTTAGAGGCAGGTAGACTAGTGGTTAGAGGCAGGTAGACTAGTGGTTAGAGGCAGGTAGACTAGTGGGGCGGCAGGTAGACTAGTGGTTAGAGGCAGGTAGACTAGTGGTTAGAGGCAGGTAGACTAGTGGTTAGAGGCAGGTAGACTAGTGGTTAGAGGCAGGTAGACTAGTGGGGCGGCAGGTAGACTAGTGGTTAGAGGCAGGTAGACTAGTGGTTAGAGGCAGGTAGACTAGTGGTTAGAGGCAGGTAGACTAGTGGTTAGAGGCAGGTAGACTAGTGGTTAGAGGCAGGTAGACTAGTGGTTAGAGGCAGGTAGACTAGTGGTTAGAGGCAGGTAGACTAGTGGTTAGAGGCAGGTAGACTAGTGGGGCGGCAGGTAGACTAGTGGGGCGGCAGGTAGACTAGTGGTTAGAGGCAGGTAGACTAGTGGTTAGAGGCAGGTAGACTAGTGGTTAGAGGCAGGTAGACTAGTGGTTAGAGGCAGGTAGACTAGTGGGGCGGCAGGTACGATAGTGGTTACAGGCAGGTAGACTAGTGGTTAGAGGCAGGTAGACTAGTGGTTAGAGGCAGGTAGACTAGTGGTTAGAGGCAGGTAGACTAGTGGGGCGGCAGGTAGACTAGTGGCTAGAGGCAGGTAGCCTAGTGGTTAGAGGCAGGTAGACTAGTGGTTAGAGGCAGGTAGACTAGTGGTTAGAGGCAGGTAGACTAGTGGTTAGAGGCAGGTAGACTAGTGGTTAGAGGCAGGTAGACTAGTGGTTAGAGGCAGGTAGACTAGTGGCTAGAGGCAGGTAGACTAGTGGGGCGGCAGGTAGACTAGTGGTTAGAGGCAGGTATACTAGTGGTTAGAGGCAGGTAGACTAGTGGTTAGAGGCAGGTAGACTAGTGGTTAGAGGCAGGTAGCCTAGCGGTTAGAGTGTAGGGGGGGCAGGTAGCCTAGTGGTTAGAGGCAGGTAGACTAGTGGTTAGAGGCAGGTAGACTAGTGGGGCGGCAGGTAGACTAGTGGTTACAGGCAGGTAGACTAGTGGTTAGAGGCAGGTAGACTAGTGGTTAGAGGCAGGTAGACTAGTGGTTAGAGGCAGGTAGACTAGTGGTTAGAGGCAGGTAGACTAGTGGGGCGGCAGTTAGACTAGTGGTTAGAGGCAGGTAGACTAGTGGTTAGAGGCAGGTAGACTAGTGGTTAGAGGCAGGTAGACTAGTGGGGCGGCAGGTACGATAGTGGTTACAGGCAGGTAGCCTAGTGGTTAGAGGCAGGTAGACTAGTGGTTAGAGGCAGGTAGACTAGTGGTTAGAGGCAGGTAGACTAGTGGTTAGAGGCAGGTAGACTAGTGGTTAGAGGCAGGTAGACTAGTGGTTAGAGGCAGGTACACTAGTGGTTAGAGGCAGGTACGATAGTGGTTACAGGCAGGTAGACTAGTGGTTAGAGGCAGGTAGACTAGTGGGGCGGCAGGTACGATAGTGGTTACAGGCAGGTAGACTAGTGGTTAGAGGCAGGTAGACTAGTGGTTACAGGCAGGTAGACTAGTGGTTAGAGGCAGGTAGCCTAGCGGTTAGAGTGTAGGGGGGGCAGGTAGCCTAGCGGTTAGAGCGTTGGGCCAGTAACCGAAAGGTTGCTGGGTTGAATCCCCAAGCTGAAAAGTAAAAATCTGTCCCTGTTCTGCCCCTGAACAAGGCAGTTAACCCACTGTTCCTAGGCCGTCATTGTAAATAAGAATTTGTTCTTAATGACTAAAAACTAAAAACATGATGACCATAGTGACTGCCAGTCTGTTCATGTTGTCATGTCATCTCCCTGTCAGTTATTATTCAAAACATATTGCGCTTGAAAATAACAGCAATGGAGGTTGGCAAGAGCACACACTGATCTGGGACCAGTCTATCAGTGGTCCACGTACCCTGTGAGAGGCCTCCTGAGACAGCACGTCGTACTTCTCTCTGAACAGCAGGTGGCGCTCTTCAGGAGGAGCAGCATCCCGACCCGTACAGCCCGCATCACTCACCCGGTAAAGAGGGTAATGCTGAGGGAGAAACAGACAGGAAAAGCTGTTGAATACCTGGCTTCCCAACAGGTACATGAAATAGTACAGAAAAATACAAAAGACAATGTCACAAGTTCCAGATACATTTGAAAATTTGAAACAACTGCAGCTATAACGAACAGTGTCGTCAACCAGCGTCTTAAAAGCAGGACACTAACTCTCCTCACTTTATCTCTTGAAGAATGAAGAGGCATAGATGACATGGAGACGGGGGTTTGGCGACGAGTATGAAGCGAGGGCCAGCCAACGAGAGCGTACAGGTCGCAGTGGTGGGTAGTATATGGGGCTTTGGTGATAAAACGGATGGCACTGTGATAGACTGCATCCAGTTTGTTGAGTAGGATATTGGAGGCTATTTTGTAAATGACATCGCCGAAGTCGAGGATTGGTAGGATGGTCAGTTTCACAAGGGTATGTTTGGCAGCATGAGTGAAGGATGCTTTGTTGCGAAATAGGAAGCCAATTCTAGATTTAACTTTGGATTGGAGATGTTTGATGTGGGTCTGGAAGGAGAGTTTACAGTCTAACCAGACACCTAGGTATTTGTAGTTGTCCACGTATTCTAAGTCAGAGCCGTCCAGAGTAGTGATGTTGGACAGGCTAGCAGGTGCAGGCCGCGATCGGTTGAAGAGAATGCATTTAGTTTTACTTGTATTTAAGAGCAATTGGAGGCCACGGAAGGAGAGTTGTATGGCATTGAAGCTTGCCTGGAGGGTTGTTAACACAGTGTCCAAAGAAGGGCCAGAATGGTGTCGTCTGCATAGAGGTGGATCAGAGACTCACCAGCAGCAAGAGCAACATAATTGATGTATACAGAGAAGAGAGTCGGTCCAAGAATTGAACCCTGTGGCACCCCCATAAAGACAGCCAGAGGTCTGGACAACAGACCCTCCGATTTGACACACTGAACTCTATCAGAGAAGTAGTTGGTGAACCAGGCGAGGCAATCATTTGAGAAACCAAGGCTGTCGAGTCTGCCGATGAGGATGTGGTGAATGACAGAGTCGAAAGCCTTGGCCAGATCAATGAATACGGCTGCACAGTAATGTTTCTTATCGATGGCGGTTAAGATATCGTTTAGGACCTTGACTTAATAGTGTAGTGGTTATTACTATGTAACAGTGTAGTGGTTGTTACTATGTAACAGTGTAGTGGTTGTTACTATGTAACAGTGTAGTGGTTGTTACTATGTAACAGTGTAATGGGGGTATTACTATGTAACAGTGTAGTGGTTGTTACTATGTAACAGTGTAGTGGTTATTACTATGTAACAGTGTAGTGGTTATTACTATGTAACAGTGTAGTGGTTATTACTATGTAACAGTGTAGTGGTTGTTACTATGTAACAGTGTAGTGGGGGTATTACTATGTAACAGTGTAGTGGTTGTTACTATGTAACGGTGTAGTGGTTATTACTATGTAACAGTGTAATGGGGGTATTACTATGTAACAGTGTAGTGGTTGTTACTATGTAACAGTGTAGTGGTCATTACTATGTAACAGTGTAGTGGTTATTACTATGTAACAGTGTAATGGGGGTATTACTATGTAACAGTGTAGTGGTTGTTACTATGTAACAGTGTAGTGGTTACTACTATGTAACAGTGTAGTGGTTATTACTATGTAACAGTGTAGTGGTTGTTACTATGTACTATGTAACAGTGTAGTGGTTGTTACTATGTAACAGTGTGGTGGTTATTACTATGTAACAGTGTAGTGGTTGTAACTATGTAACAGTGTAGTGGTTGTTACTATGTAACAGTGTAGTGGTTATTACTATGTAACAGGGGTTGTTACTATGTAACAGTGTAGTGGTTATTACTATGTAACAGTGTAGTGGTTGTTACTATGTAACAGTGTAGTGGTTGTTACTATGTAACAGTGTAGTGGTTATTACTATGTAACAGTGTAGTGGTTGTTACTATGTAATGGTGTAGGGGTTGTTACTATGTAACAGTGTAGTGGTTATTACTATGTAACAGTGTAGTGGTTATTACTATGTAACAGTGTAGTGGTTATTACTATGTAACAGTGTAGTGGTTATTACTATGTAACAGTGTAGTGGTTATTACTATGTAACAGTGTAGTGGTTGTTACTATGTAACAGTGTAGTGGTTGTTACTATGTAACAGTGTAGTGGTTATTACTATGTAACAGTGTAGTGGTTGTTACTATGTAACAGTGTGGTGGTTGTTACTATGTAACAGTGTAGTGGTTATTACTATGTAACAGTGTAATGGGGTTGTTACTATGTAACAGTGTGGTGGTTGTTACTATGTAACAGTGTGGTGGTTGTTACTATGTAGTGGTTGTTACTATGTAACAGTGTAGTGGTTGTTACTATGTAATGGTGTAGGGGTTGTTACTATGTAACAGTGTAGTGGTTGTTACTATGTAACAGTGTAGTGGTTGTTACTATGTAACAGTGTAGTGGTTATTACTATGTAACAGTGTAGTGGTTGTTACTATGTAACAGTGTAGTGGTTATTACTATGTAACAGTGTAGTGGTTGTTACTATGTAACAGTGTAGTGGTTATTACTATGTAGTGGTTGTTACTATGTAACAGTGTAGTGGTTGTTACTATGTAATGGTGTAGGGGTTGTTACTATGTAACAGTGTAGTGGTTGTTACTATGTAACAGTGTAGTGGTTGTTACTATGTAACAGTGTAGTGGTTAACACTACTGATACAAACTATATTATGTGTAAGTATTTCATTTTCATTGTTACTATGTAACAGTGTAGTGGTTATTACTATGTAACAGTGTGGTGGTTGTTACTATGTAACAGTGTAGTGGTTGTTACTATGTAATAGTGTAGTGGTTGTTACTATGTAACAGTGTAGTGGTTATTACTATGTAACGGTGTAGTGGTTGTTACTATGTAACAGTATAGTGGTTGTTACTATGTAACAGTGTAGTGGTTGTTACTATGTAACAGTGTAGTGGTTGTTACTATGTAACAGTGTAGTGGTTGTTACTATGTAACAGTGTAGTGGTTGTTACTATGTAACAGTGTAGTGGTTGTTACTATGTAACAGTGTAGTGGTTGTTACTATGTAACAGTGTAGTGGTTGTTACTATGTAATAAAGATTGTATCTACCTGCAGGATGATAGGTGTTGTAGAAGGATAGGTCCACGCGTCTTGGCAGTATTCTCTTATAATTCTGGACTCAGAATTCTGGCAGATAACAAAACATTAAAGTGAAACAGAGGAGAGCAGCATTGTGGTACATACAGTTGCAATATACACACTGTTTTATCGCGCGTGCAATATTTTCCAAGGCCCTTCTCCCCCGATTGCTTAGTTTTTCCGGGCAGCCAGCTCTAGGAAGAGTCTTGGTGGTTCCAAACTTCCTCCATTTAAGAATGATGGAGGTCACTGTGTTCTTGGGGACCTTCAATGCCGCAGACATTTTTTGGTACCCTTCCCCAGATCTGTGCCTCGACACAATCCTGTCTCTGAGCTCTACGGACAATTCCTTCGACCTCATGGCTTGGTTTTTGCTCTGACATGCACTGTCAACTGTGGGACCTTATATAGACAGGTGTGTGCCTTTCCAAATCATGTCCAATCAATTGAATTTACCACAGGGGGACTCCAATCAAGCTGTAGAAACATCAAGGATGATCAATGGAAACAGGATGCACCTGTGCTCAATTTCGAGTCTCATAGCACTTTCATGTACTTTATGTACATAAAGTATTTCAGTTTCTAATTTTGAATAAATTAGGAAAACCTGTTTTCTCTTTGTCATGATGGGGTATTGTGTGTAGATTTAAGAAAAACATTTTTAAAATCCATTTTAGAATAAGGCTGTAATGTAATTATGAGTTAAACAGTATGTAAACATTAAAGTGGCCAGTGATTCCAGGTCTATGTGTATTGGGCAGCATCCTCTAAGGTGCAGGGTTGAGTAACCGGGTGGTGCAGTCTCTAAGGTGCAGGGTTGAGTAACCGGGTTGTAGCCGGCTAGTGATGGCCATTTAACAGTCTGATGGCCTTGAGATAGAAGCTGTTTTCAGTCTCTCTGTCCCAGCTCGGGGTGAACAGGACGTGGCTCGGGTGGTTGATGTCCTTGATTATCTTTTCAGCCTTCCTGTGACATCGGGTGGTGTAGGTATCCTGGAGGGCAGGTAGTTTGTCCCCGGTGATGCGTTGGAGAGACCTCACCACCCTCTGGAGAGCCCTGCGGTTGCGGGTGGTGCAGTTGCAGTACCAGGCGGTGAAGAACCTCACCTTCTCCCTGTAGGCCGTCTCGTCATTGTTGGTAATCAAGCCTACCACTGTTGTGTCGTCTGCAAACTTGATGATTGAGTTGGAGGCGTGCATGGCCATGCAGTCATGGGTGAACAGGGAGTACAGGAGAGGGCTGAGAACGCTTCCTTGTGGGGCCCCAGTGTTGAGGATCAGCGAAGTGGAGATGTTACCTACCCTCACCACCTGGGGGCGGCCTGTCAGGAAGTCCAGTGCCCAGTTGCACAGGGCGGGGTCGAGACCCAGGGTCTTGAGCTTGATGACGAGTTTGGAGGGTACTATGGTGTTGAATGCTGAGCTGTAGTCAACGAACAGCATTCTCACATAGGTATTCCTCTTGTCCAGATGGGATAGGGCAGTGTGCCGCGTGATGACGATTGCATCGTCAGTGGACCTATTGGGGCGGTAAACAAATTGAAGTGGGTCTAGGGTGTCAGGTAGGGTGGAGGTGATATGATCCTTGACTAGTCTCTCGGAGCACTTCATGATGACAGAAGTGAGTGCTACACTCTATGTACATAAGTCATTTAGTTCAGTTATCTTTTATTTCTTGGTTCTTCAGTTATCTTTGCCCCCCCCCCCCCCCCCACCTTTCTTCTTACCAGAGAGTTCATTGTTCCTGTCTGCGATGTACTAAGATCCCAGCTGGCTGTTTGGATAGGGACAGTATGTCCAGAGAGAGCCATGCTCTCATGAAACAGAGTATGTTACAATCCCCGATGTCTCTCTGGAAGGAGATCCTCGCCCTGAGCTTGTCTACTTCTTGGAGCGGACTCTGGAATAAGTTAAATTTCCCTGAGGGGGTACGAACAAAGGATCCACTTCAGGAAAATCGTAACGAATCAGACTCCAGCTTTAACTCCTTTAAATGTCTGAGTTGTAGAGGGCACTCACTGAGAACAGTTTAGGTCCCTGGGTGTGTTTGTGGGTATGGGTGTGTGTGGGTGGGTAGAAGACCCACCTGTAGTAGTGAACAGTTGAGGTCCCTGGACAGTGTGTGAAGCTGTTTCTCCACTGATTGGCAGATAGGACAACCGTCACCATGCAACGCCACGCTGTTGACCAACAGAAAGCTAGAGAAAAAAACAACGAGAGACACAAACCTGTTCACCAGCAGAGTGACAACACCTTAGGGTTCATACCGTAGCGAGACAATACCTTAGGGTTCATACCGTAGAGAGAGAGACAACACCTTAGGGTTCATACAGTAGAGAGACAACACCTTAGGGTTCATACAGTAGCAAGCGAGACAGAGATAAGAGAGACAGGGTAGAGATGATAGTGGGGATGGAGAGAGAAAGAGACAGAGGGAGAGTGAGAGAGAAGGGAGCAAGCGAGACAGAGAAAAGAGAGACAGGGTAGAGATGATAGAGTGGGGATGGAGAGAGAAAGAGACAGGGGGAAAGAGAGGAAGAGAGAGGGGAACAAGCGAGACAGATAAGGGAGACAGGGTAGAGATGATAGAGTGGGATGGAGAGAGAAAGAGACAGAGGGAGAGTGAGAGAGAAGGGAGCAAGCGAGACAGAGAAAAGAGAGACAGGGTAGAGATGATAGAGTGGGGATGGAGAGAGAAAGAGACAGGGGGAAAGAGAGGAAGAGAGAGGGGAACAAGCGAGACAGAGATAAGGGAGACAGGGTAGAGATGATAGAGTGGGGATGGAAAGAAAGAGACGGAGATAAGGGAAACAGGGTAGAGATGATAGAGTGGGGATGGAGAGAGAAAGACAGAGATAAGAGAGACATGGTAGAGATGATAGAGTGGGGATGGAGAGAGAAAGAGACAGGGGGAAAGAGAGGAAGAGAGAGGGGAACAAGCGAGACAGAGATAAGGGAGACAGGGTAGAGATGATAGAGTGGGGATGGAAAGAAAGAGACGGAGATAAGGGAAACAGGGTAGAGATGATAGAGTGGGGATGGAGAGAGAAAGACAGAGATAAGAGAGACATGGTAGAGATGATAGAGTGGGGATGGAGAGAGAAAGAGACAGGGTAGAGATGATAGAGTGGGGATGGAGAGAGATTTACATAAGGAGGTCAAACAGCGCAGTGACTTACTTCACTCCTTTCTTGGTGACCATTCTGGTGGAGGTGGTATTGAAGGCCTTCTCAAAGCGTTGTAACTTGAACCAGTCCATTCTTCAGGAGGACAAAGAACCAAGCCAGTTAGACTTCAGTCCAAGTCCAAACTGCTGTGTGGATTATTTGTGAGACTTTATGGGCTTCTTTTAATCTCGTTAACAGTTTGACTCAATTCATCATTTATCACGAATGTTCACGTAACAGAGAGGTTACCATACCGGAATGTTCACGTAACAGAGAGGTTACCGTACCGGAATGTTCACGTAACAGAGAGGTTACCATACTGGAATGTTCACGTAACAGAGAGGTTACCGTACCGAAATGTTCACGTAACAGAGAGGTTACCGTACCGTAATGTTCACGTAACAGAGAGGTTACCGTACCATAATGTTCACGTAACAGAGAGGTTACCGTACGGTACTAGAATGTTCACGTAACAGAGAGGTTACCATACCGGAATGTTCACGTAACAGAGAGGTTACCATACCGGAATGTTCACGTAACAGAGAGGTTACCATACCGGAATGTTCACGTAACAGAGAGGTTACCGTACCAGAATGTTCACGTAACAGAGAGGTTACCGTACCGGAATGTTCACGTAACAGAGAGGTTACCGTACCGGAATGTTCACGTAACAAAGAGGTTACCGTACAGTACTAGAATGTTCACGTAACAGAGAGGTTACCATACCGGAATGTTCACGTAACAGAGAGGTTACCGTACCGGAATGTTCACGTAACAGAGAGGTTACCGTACGGTACTAGAATGTTCACGTAACAGAGAGGTTACCGTACGGTACTAGAATGTACAATACATCAGTATTGATTCTACAGTATAATGTGCCATCAGTCTAAATTCTACAGTATAATGTGCCATCAGTATAGATTCTACAGTATAATGTGCCATCAGTATAGATTCTACAGTATAATGTGCCATCAGTATAGATTCTACAGTATAATGTGCCATCAGTGTAGATTCTACAGTATAATGTGCCCTCAGTATAGATTCTACAGTATAATGTGCCATCAGTCTAGATTATACAGTATAATGTGCCATCAGTCTAGATTCTACAGTATAATGTGCCATCAGTCTAGATTCTACAGTATAATGTGCCATCAGTCTAGATTCTACAGTATAATGTGCCATCAGTCTAGATTCTACAGTGTAATGCGCCATCAGTCTAGATTCTACAGTATAATGTGCCATCAGTCTAGATTATACAGTATAATGTGCCATCAGTATTGATTCTACAGTATAATGTGCCATCAGTCTAGATTCTACAGTATAATGTGCCATCAGTCTAGATTATACAGTATAATGTGCCATCAGTATTGATTCTACAGCATAATGTGCCATCAGTATAGATTCTACAGTATAATGTGCCATCAGTATAGATTCTACAGTATAATGTGCCATCAGTATTGATTCTACAGTATAATGTGCCATCAGTCTAAATTCTACAGTATAATGTGCCATCAGTATAGATTCTACAGTATAATGTGCCATCAGTATCGATTCTACAGTATAATGTGCCATCAGTATACATTATACAGTATAATGTGCCATCAGTCTAAATTCTACAGTATAATGTGCCATCAGTCTAGATTCTACAGTATAATGTGCCATCAGTATAGATTATACAGTATAATGTGCCATCAGTATAGATTATACAGTATAATGTGCCATCAGTATTGATTCTACAGTATAATGTGCCATCAGTCTAGATTCTACAGTATAATGTGCCATCAGTCTAAATTCTACAGTATAATGTGCCATCAGTATAGATTCTACAGTATAATGTGCCATCAGTATCGATTCTACAGTATAATGTGCCATCAGTATACATTATACAGTATAATGTGCCATCAGTCTAAATTCTACAGTATAATGTGCCATCAGTCTAGATTCTACAGTATAATGTGCCATCAGTATAGATTATACAGTATAATGTGCCATCAGTATAGATTATACAGTATAATGTGCCATCAGTATTGATTCTACAGTATAATGTGCCATCAGTCTAGATTCTACAGTATAATGTGCCATCAGTCTAGATTATACAGTATAATGTGCCATCAGTATTGATTCTACAGCATAATGTGCCATCAGTATAGATTCTACAGTATAATGTGCCATCAGTATAGATTCTACAGTATAATGTGCCATCAGTATTGATTCTACAGTATAATGTGCCATCAGTCTAAATTCTACAGTATAATGTGCCATCAGTATAGATTATACAGTATAATGTGCCATCAGTATAGATTCTACAGTATAATGTGCCATCAGTCTAAATTCTACAGTATAATGTGCCATCAGTCTAAATTCTACAGTATAATGTGCCATCAGTTCATGGTGGATGTTCACCTACTCGTAGTGGAAGCCGATGTCGTGGTTTCCAACCAGAACTACCAGCTCTGTGTCACTGGGATGTCTAAACATCTTCTGGAAACGACAGACATCATCCTCCCAGTTCTGTTAGATGGGGAAATAAAACCCATGGTACAGTTGAAGTTGGGAAGTTTACATTCACCTTAGCCAAATAAATTTCAACTCAGTTTTTCACAATTCCTGACATTTAAAGTAAAAATTCCCTGTCTTAGGTCAGTTAGGATCACCACTTTATTTTAAGAATGTGAAATGTCAGAATAATAGTAGAGAGAATGATTTATTTCAGCTTTTATTTCTTTCATCACATTCCCAGTGGGTCAGAAGTTTACATACACTCAATTAGTATTTGGTAGCATTGCCTTTAAATTGTTTAACTTTGGTCAAACATTTTGGGTAGCCTTCCACAATCTTCCCACAACAAGTTGGGTGAATCTTTGTCCCCATGTGCAGTTGCAAACCGTAGTCTGGCTTTTTTTATGGTGGTTTTGGAGCAGTGGCTTCTTCCTTGCTGAACGGCCTTTCAGGTTATGTCGATATAGGACTTGTTTGACTGTGGATATAGATACTTTTGTACCTGTTTCCTCCAGCATCTTCACAAGGTTGATTTGCACCAAAGTACGTTCATCTCTAGGAGACAGAATGCGTCTCCTTCCTGAGCGGTATTACGGCTGTGTGGTCCCATGGTGTTTATACTTGCGTACTATTGTTTGTACAGATGAACGTGGTACCTTCAGGCGTTTGGAAATTGCTCCCAAGGATGAACCAGACTTGGAGGTCTACAATTATTTTTCTGAAGTCTTGGCTGATTTCTTTTGATTTTCCCATTATGTCAAGCAAAGAGGCACTGAGTTTGAAGGTAGGCCTTGAAATACATCCACAGGTACACCTCCAATTGACTCAAATGATGTCAATTAGCCTATCAGAAGCTTCTAAAGCCATGACGTCAATTTCTGGAATTTTCCAAGCTGTTTAAAGGCACAGTCAACTTAGTGTATGTAAACTTCTGACCCATTGGAAATGTGATACAGTGAATTATAAGTGAAATAATCTGTCTGTAAACAATTGTTGGTCAAATTAATTGTGTCATGCACAAAGTAGATGTTCTAACCGACTTGCCAAAACTATCATTTGTTAACAAGAAATTTGTGGAGTGGTTGAAAAACAAGTTTTAATGACTCCAACCTAAGTGTATGTAAACTTCTGACTTCAACTGTACATACATATATATATATATGAATACATGTTGTAGAATAGAGTAGAACAATAGTTATAAATACAGCAGATATATACACCATTACAGAAACACTATTACAGATACATGTAATAGTGTTTCTGACCGAAATTCTGACCCCCCCCCCCCCCCCCCCCCCCCCCACACACACACACCACCAAATTCACTGCAGTAGACCTACAAGGTGCTTGTTATGGCTACATACCTTCGGAGAGCTCCATTTCCCCTCATCGAACACATCCCCCAGTATAAAGACGACCTCAGGTCGGAGCAGGGCCAGGGCGGTCTGGAAAGCTCGTTCCATCTGCCATTCCCTGGGTTGCACAGAGACAGACCTCACATCCGTCAATCATCCGTCAGCTCAGCGCACCATGCATTACCCTTGCCTGTTGTTATTGCTGACGACTGAACTGCTCTAATCTGCTTAGAGACAGTGTGGATATAGGCTGACACCGAGCGTCATGCGTTCCCTAGAAACTATGCAAAACATACTTTTTTGTTGTTGTTGTTTCACAATCAAATAAAATGCATAATAACATATAGATTTACGAGGATGAATTACCTTCGCAGTTTGTCGAACCAGTGCCCTCCGACAGCGCCGAGGAGGTGCGTGTCTGACAGCACCATAGCGCGGAGAACCTCGGGCTCTGGTTGGCCGTCTGCGCTCCTCTCACTCGCCGGGGCACCATGGTCGATCCCAGGCCAACCGCACTGTAATATCGCGGCGTAATAAATCAGATACTCACAGAATATGAAAACGCTGCAAACCGCTCCGAACAGGACAATAACAGCGCTGCATGCGACGCTCAAACACGACATGATATATCTATTGTTGTTTTCAGATGACCTGCAATAGAGGCGCACTGATGGAGCCGCGCTTCACCAGGCATCGTCTTTTTTATTATTATCCTCAAACCTAAATATCAATGCCTGCGTGACGTTCTCATCGCATTGTGCAAAATGTAATATAAATACCGTATAGGCCTATAATAATAATAATATTTTTTTTTAAATTCAAAGATCCGACCGCGGCGGATAGCCGTATCTCCTCCAATCAAGCGGTCGATTGGTGAGCGGTTGAGTTCTGGGGGGGCGCTTTTTAGAGGGTATATTTTCGCCACTTCCGGGGACATAATTGATGGGAGACTATGTGGATTCTGCGGTCTTTTAAATGGCATTATCACCAGGGCTCATTCAGTAATATAGTTTCTTATGTAATGCCTGAGGATGTGTTTCCCCGGAATTTACATCACACTGGTCTAATGGTCACAACGACTCCTTGACAGTAGGATAATAATAATTATAAACTAATAATTATAAACCCAGGGTCGTTACAATAATATAGTTCACACATACTTCAGTTCATTTTTGGTCAATAAGGTCAATACACAAAGGTTTTGAGTTAAACACACTGAGGCCGTTTACTGTGCAGGCCAATGATACGGTCTGGTGTAAACTGTATAGTCAATATGGGCCTAATGTAACACGCTGACCAAACTGGCTCTGCTCTGTGCGTCTGCGTCGGCCATCGTGCTGCGTGTTGATTTGTTCTATCCTCATGACATGCAAGTTAAAATACCAAAACTGTGAATCAACTATATTCATTTTTTTTGGGGACATGTAGAAACACACGAAACATTCATGCACATTTAGCTAGCTGGCTGTTTCTAGCTCATTTGTCCTGGGAGATAAACATGGTGTTTTTATTTGACCTGAAATTATACAGTCTTTTTTATCTGGATTTATTATAGAATTTTGACCCATTTTTGAATTATACAAAATCGTGTGTTTCTCTACTCCCAACCATTACTCCACAGATAAAAGGGGAAACCGAGTTCGTTTCCCTTATTAATCTCTCATCTTCACGTTTCTTCTTCTGTGGATTTTATATGGCAGTTGGCAACTACCTTTAAGGTGCATCACCGTTTCCAGCTGGACTGGAGTGTGAACCCCCCCCCCCACATGGTCCTCCTAAAAACCAGTAGATGGATTACCTGACAACATCAGGAAAACGATGCGTACGCTTCAATGGGGGGCAGGAGTCCGTGTGTTGTCGTGAGTCTGGATGGCCAGACAGCTACCAACAATGAACAAGACACTGCCATGAGGGGAATCACAAGTGGCTCGTTTCATCTTTATCTTGAGGTGTTTGGCGGATTTCATGTCATTTAGCTAGCTAGCTAACCAGCAACTGTTACGATGTATTTGAGAGATAACAAGTGCTCATTGTGCAACTTTATTTTTTCAATCAACATTGGAGACTAAATATAGTTTACATGTTGTCAACAATCTAAGCCAACCCCGTTGCCCCATAGCTGTGCACCTTCAGTTTTGTTGCAGCATCTCAAGCCTCTAAAATAGAACCAGGTTCTGTTCAAATAGAACCATGTTCTGTTCCAATAGAACCACGTTCTTGTCCAATAGTTGGGTTCAAATAGAACCACGTTCTGGTCCAATAGTTCTGTTTCAATAGAACCACGTTCTGGTCCAATACTTCTGTTCTGTTCAAATAGAACCACGTTCTGGTCCATTAGTTCGGTTCAAATAGAACCACGTTCTGGTCCAATAGTTCTGTTTCAATAGAACCACGTTCTATTTTAGCCCCTGGCAACGCAAATCTCTGTTGACGTACGCGAGTAGTTTGGATGAAATGATTGAATAATGTATGTGTATAAGTATTTTGCAATGCTTATGCAACGTGACATGTTTGGTGAGCAGTTAAGACTGTACTGCTGTGATGGTATTGTGATGGGAGACAAACAAATGAAAACTCCATCCCACAGAAAACAGGCTGGCATTTCAAGCAGCCTTTTCAAAACAGCTCTTACTCTAAAATAACATTGTCATAATTTCCTTCATTCCACAGTATCATTCCAACCTCATAGTGTGGAAGTATATATTATAAAAAAATATATATATTTTTGACTGAACTGGGCCTTTAAACGAGATTAACATCTTTAGAGCGGCTATCTAATTGACTAAACTAACGACAACAGCCTCGCCTGTAGAGATTAGTTTGTATCTGGGATTTGACCATCAGGACTGGACTCTCAGATTGGCAAACTATCCAATCTAAGAAAAGATCAGGAGCGTAATGTAACTAACCAGATTATCCTGATCATCCTAACCTTTCCTGACCCATGAACAGCTTTAAGGTACAATTACCAGCTTAAACCGGGTTACTTTAGAGCCATGTTTTGCTGTACAAACTACAAACCAAATGGAGGAGAAAAAAAAGGCACAAAAAAAAATCATTGTTTATTCTTTCAAAGACATTTGTTAATAAACACCAGTTAAATAGCCCTGTACAGAATTAGTGTGTCGTGTGGTTTAGTGTTGTTGTGTTTGACAGTGTTTCAGTGTTGTCACAAGACTGAAACATTGAGTTGAAAGTAGCCCGTCACAGGACCTTGAGTGAGCTGAAAGCCATGGCCTGAGAAACAGATGTTCAGATTAAACTCCTAATATCAGTGGAAAGTTAGCGATTAGTTACAGAGAACTGCCCGTATTTACAAAGCGTCTCACAGTAGGAGTGCTGATCTCAGATCAGATCCTCTCTGTCCATGTAGTTCTTATTCACTACAATCTAAAAGGCTACACTGATCCTAGATCAGCACTCCTACTCAGTTGCTTTATGAATACAAACCCTGACCTATAAATGATAGAAAAGCATCTTAGATGTGAGAGGAGAGAGGAGGAGGTAGGAGAGGAGGAGAGAGGAGGAGGAGAGAGGAGGTAGTAGAGGAGGAGAGGGGAGGAGAGAGGAGGAGGTAGTAGAGGAGGAGAGAGAAGGAGGTAGGAGAGGAGGTAGTAGAGGAGGAGAGGGGAGGAGAGAGGAGGAGGTAGTAGAGGAGGAGAGAAGGAGGTAGTAGTAGAGGAGGAGAGAAGGAGGTAGGAGAGGAGGAGAGGAGAGAGGAGGAGAGAGGAGAGTAGGAGAGGAGGAGTTAGTAGAGGAGGAGAGGGGAGGAGAGAGGAGGAGGTAGTAGAGGAGGAGAGAGGAGGAGGTAGTAGAGGAGGAGAGGGGAGGAGAGAGGAGAGGGGAGGAGAGAGGAGGAGGTAGTAGAGGAGGAGAGGGGAGGAGAGAGGGGGAGGTAGTAGAGGAGGAGAGAAGGAGGTAGGAGAGGAGGTAGTAGAGGAGGAGAGGGGAGGAGAGAGGAGGAGGTAGTAGAGGAGGAGAGAAGGAGGTAGTAGTAGAGGAGGAGAGAAGGAGGTAGTAGAGGAGGAGAGAGGAGGAGGTAGTAGAGGAGGAGAGAGGAGGAGGTAGTAGAGGAGGAGAGGGGAGGAGAGAGGAGAGGGGAGGAGAGAGGAGAGTAGGAGAGAGGAGGAGGTAGTGGAGGAGAGAGGAGGAGGAGGAGAGGAGGAGGTAGGAGAGAGGAGGAGGTAGGAGAGAGGAGGAGAGAAGGAGGAAAGAAGGAGGTAGGAGAGGAGGAGAGAGGAAGAGGTAGGAGAGGAGGAGAGAGGAGGAGGTAGGAGAGAGGAGGAGAGAAGGAGGAGAGAAGGAGGAAGGAGAGGAGGAGGAGGTAGGAGAGGAGGAGAGAGGAAGAGGTAGGCGAGGAGGAGAGAGGAGGAGTTAGGAGAGGAGGAGGTAGGAGAGGAGGAGGAGAGAGGCTACTAATGAAGGACGAAGTAGGAGAGGAGGAGATGAGGAGGTAGGAGAGGAGGAGAGAAGGAGGAGAGAGGAGGTAGGAGAGGAGGAGGAGAGAGGCTACTAATGAAGGAGAAGGTAGGAGAGGAGGAGATGAGGAGGTAGGAGGAGGAGTAAAGGAGGAGATAGGAGGAGAGAGGAGTTGGGGGAGGAGGAGAGAGGAGGTAGGAGAGGAGGAGAGAAGGCAGTAGGAGAGAAGGAGGTAGGAGAGGAGGAGAGAGGCTACTAATGAAGGACGAAAGTAGGCTCCAGGTCCTATATTCACAAAGCGTAGGAGTGCTGATCTCAGATCAGATCCTCTCTGTCAATGTAGTTCTTATTCACTACAATCTAAAAGGATAAACTGATCCTAGATCAGAATCTTGACTCTAATATGTTTTTTTAACGATGTCCCTATCAACTTGAACGTCCTACTATGGGAACCATTTGACACCACTTCCTGTTGACGGCAGCACCGATCAACTGTTTTGAGTGACGCACGGTATTCTCCAGTATTAATATTCAGTGATCAGGTCAGTCGGCTGATGGTTATGACACTCGTTTCCTCTTGTCCTCTACGTAATGATGGGGTCTCCGTAAGCACAGCTCTTCTCTATGGCCAGGTTGTACCAGTTACCTTTCCCTCCTTTATAAGCACTGGTTACGATCCTCGCCCAGCCGTACTCTCCCTGCAGAAACACAAAACAAAACACCGTCACCCTCCATGTTTACATCATAGATGTATAGATGAGTACAAGACACAGTTAATCCATAAAATCATCCAAAACAGGAACAACAGAAAGGGAAGCTCAGACACCACATGACCAAAGGTAGACACCTGCACGTCGAACATCGCATTCCAAAATCATGGGCATTAATATGGAGTTGTTCCCCCCTTTGCTGCTATAACAGCCTCCACTCTTCTAGGAAGGCTTTCCACTAGATGTTGGAACATTGCTGCTATAACAGCCTCCACTCTTCTGGGAAGGCTTTCCACTAGATGTTGGAACATTGCTGCTATAACAGCCTCCACTCTTCTGGGAAGGCTTTCCACTAGATGTAGGAACATTGCTGCTATAACAGCCTCCACTCTTCTGGGAAGGCTTTCCACTAGATGTTGGAACATTGCTGCTATAACAGCCTCCACTCTTCTGGGAAGGCTTTCCACTAGATGTTGGAACATTGCTGCTATAACAGCCTCCACTCTTCTGGGAAGGCTTTCCACTAGATGTTGGAACATTGCTGTGGGGACTTGCTTCCATTCAGCCACAAGAGCATTAATGAGGTTGGGCACTGATGTTGGGAGATTAGGACTGGCTCGCAGTCGGCGTTCCAATTCATCCCAAAGGTGTTCGATGGGATTGAGGTCAGGGCTCTGTGCAGGCCATTCAAATCCCTTCACACTGATCTCAACAAACCATTTCTGTAGGAACCTCACTTTGTGCACGGGGGCATTGTTCATGCTGAAACAGGAAAGAGCCTTCCCCAAACTGTTGCCACAAAGTTGGATTCACAGAATCGTCTAGAATGTAATTGTATGCTGTAGCGTTAATATTTCACTTGAACTAAGGGGCCTAGCCTGAACCAGGAAAAACAGCCCCAGACCACTATTCCTCCTCCACCAAACTTTACAGGCACTATGCATTGTGGCAGGTAGCGTGCTCCAAACTCAAACCCAGATTTGTCCGTCGGACTGCCAGATGGTGAAGCGTGATTCATCACTCCAGAGAACGTGTTTCCACTGCCCCAGAGTCCAATGGCGGTGAGCTTTACACCACTCCGGCCGATACTTGGCATTGCGCATGGTGATTTTAGGCTTGTGTGCGGCTGCTCGTCCATGGAAACGCATTTCATGAAGCTCCCGACGAATAGTTATTGTGCTGACGTTGCTTCCAGAGGCAGTTTGGAACTCGGTAGTGAGTGTTGCAACCAAGGACAGACGTCATTGTTAAGTTTCTTTGACATTCCGAGGCTGAACTACAACCTCCTATAGCCGAGGAGACAAATCATTTTTGACTTTACTTGGGGAGTAATATAACTCTGTCTATCAATTGATGAAAACAAATCAAGTCAAATTTTATGTTTATGTTTGGGATGAGTTGGACCGCAGAGTGAAGGAAAAGCAGCCAACAAGTGCTCAGCATATGTGGGATCTCCTTCTAGACTGTTGCCTCTGGAGAGTCCTGCGGTTGCAGGCAGTGCAGTTGCTGTACCAGGCGGTAATACAGCCCAACAAGATGCTCTCAATTGTGCATCTGTAAAAGTCTGTGGGGGTTTTAGGGGCCAAGCCAAATTTCTTCAGCCTCCTGAGGTTGTCTGTGTGGACCATTTGATGAGTTGGAGTCTTGCGTGGCCACGCAGTCATGGGTGAACAGGGACTACAGAAGGGGGCTGATCATGCACCCTTGTGGGGCCCCTGTGTTGAGGATCAGCGAAGTGGAGATGTTGTTTCCTACCTTCACCACCTGGGGTGGCCCGACAGGAAGTCTAGGATCCAGTTTCACAGGGCAGGGTTCAGAGCCAGGGCCCTGAGCTGAATGATGAGCTTGGAGGGTACTATGGTGTTAAATGCTGAGCTGTAGTCAATGGACAGCATTCTAACATTGGCATTCCTCTTGTCCAGATGGGGTAGGGCGGTGTGATGGCGATTGCATCATCTGTGGATCTATTGGGGCGGTAAGCAAATTGAAGTGGGTCTAGGGTGTCAGGTAAGGTGGAGGTGATATGATCCTTGACTAGTCTCTCAAAGCACTTCATGATGACAGAAGTGAGTGCTATGGGGCGATAATCATTTAGTTCAGTTACCTTTGCTTTCTTGGGTACAGGAACAATTGTGGCCATCTTGGAGCAAGTGGGGAAAACAGACTGGGATAGGGAGAGATTGAATATGTCCGTAAACACACCAGCCAGCTAGTCTGTGCATGCCCTGAGGATGCGGCTAGGGATGCCGTCTGGGCCTGAAACCTTGCGATGGTTAACACGTTGAAATGTCTTGATCACGTCGGCCACGGAGAAGGAGAGCGAGCGCACAGTCTTTGGTAGCGGGCCGAGTCAGTGGCACTGTGTTATCCTCAAAGCGGGCGAAGAAGGTGTTTAGCTTGTCTGGAAGCAAGACCTCGGTGTCCGCCTTCTTGGCATTTCGAAAAGTTGAGTAGCAGTGGTCCAATGTTATTCCAGAGCGAGTACTACAGTCAATGTGTTGGTAGAACTTCGGTAGTTTTTTCCTCAAATTTGCTTTGTTAAAATCCCCAGCTACAATAAAATTCAGCCTCAGGTTGTGGACAGGTGTCTTTTATACTGATAACAAGTTCAAAACAGGTGCCTTTAATACAGGTAATGAGTGGAGGACAGAGGAGCCTCTTAAAGAAGAAGTTACAGGTCTGAGAGCCAGAAATCTTGCTTGTTTGTAGGTGACCAAAGACTTATTTTCCACCATAATTTGCAAATAAATTCATTAAAAGTCCTACGTGATTTTCTGGATTTTTTTTCTCATTTTGTCAGTCATAGTTGAAGTGTACCTATGATGAAAATTACAGGCCTCTCTCATCTTTTAAGTGGGAGAACTTGCACAATTGGTGGCTGACTAAATACTTTTTTGCCCCACTGTATGTGGTTTCCAGTTTGCATAGTCCAGTGTAGTTCTTTGAGGGCTGCCATGGTATCGGCTTGAGGGGGAATAGACACGGCTGTGACTATAACCAAAGAGAATTCTCTTGGGAGGTAATACGGTCGACATTTGATTATGAGGTATTCTTGGTCGGGTGAACAAAAGGACTCTGTACGTCACAGTCACACCATGAGTAGTTAATCATGAAACATTCTCAGAGAGTTCTCTATTCCTGTCTGTGTGATGTTCTAAGAACCCAGCTGGCTGTATGGACGGGGACAGTATATCCAGAGTTCTTTATTCCTGTCTGTGTGATGTACTGAGAACCCAGCTGGCTGTATGGACAGCGACAGAAGAACAGAGTATGTTACAGTCCCTGATGTCTCTCTGGAAGGAGATCCTCGCCCTGAGCTCGTCTACTTTATTGTCCAGGGACTGAACATTAGCGAGTAATATACTCGGAAGCGGTGGATGGTGTGCGCGCCTCCTGAGTCGGACGCGAAGTCCACTCCGAATACCTCTTCTCTCCTCCAGCGGAGTCTTGGAGCTTCTGAAATAAGTCACATTTCCCCGAAGGGGTACGAACAAAGGATCCACTCCTCCGGTGGTGTTATGGAGCACAAACTGCTCTTACTGCAAAGTTGTTTAGGAGCTAGAAGCAGAGCTGCCATGACTGCCGGCACCGTCTCGCTTAAGCTATTCACTTTCTGTACAATAGAACACGTTTAAACCCAGACATCTTTTCTGGAACGTTGAAAGTCACTGAGCTCTTCAGTAAGACCATTCTACTGCCAGCGTTTGTCTATGGAGATTGCATGGCTGTGTGCTCAAAATTATATACCTGTCAGCAACGGGTCTGGCTGAAATAGCCCGAATCCACTAATTTGAAGGGGAGTCCACATACTTTTGTACATATTGTGTATGTTGTCCAGTCTTTCAATGAGTAAATATTCCATACAGGTCAAATAATGAATGTATTGTACAAGAGAGACTAACCCAAGGCTCTCCCCAGGAGTTGCGGACCACCCAGTACTCCGTCCCGTCCTCCGCCACCCCCCAGCCTGCTACTGAGATGATATGGTTCATTAGAGACAAGGGGTGGAACTCGGCAAACACACCACCACGATACGCCTCCAGGCCCTTCGTAGCCATCACACCGCAGCTGAGGAGAGGACGGAACAACAGCCACAATGTGAGAATGAGGTTTATCAAAAGCAAGAACACAAGATGTTACAAAGGACATTTTACTACGTGTATTACATGTACAGATTGCTAACGTTATACATTTCAACACTCAAGGCTAAAAAAAGGGCATTTTGTTGATATCAAAAATATTGTATCATTTTGAGAATCAAAATGGGAAAATCCTATTTTCTACTTCTTGATTTTTTAAATTATTATTATTATTTTTTTAAACTTTTACTTGTGATTTTGTTCTTCAGACTGAGAGAAATGTTAACATGACGAACCAAAGAACACAGATCTCACCTGATTGGCCCGTTGGTGTATATCTCAGCCTTCATCTGGTTTCGTCCTGACACCTCCCCGTAGTCTCCTACCTTCCACAGGGTGTAGTTCTGCACCACAGCACACGCATCAGAGGAACAGGTCCCACACTGGTTGAACAGCTCACACTCTGTAGAACATGGAGCTCACTGGTTGAACAGCTCACACTCTGTAGAACATGGAGCTCACTGGTTGAACAGCTCACACTCTGTAGAACATAGAGCTCACTGGTTGAACAGCTCACACTCTGTAGAACATAGAGCTCACTGGTTGAACAGCTCACACTCTGTAAAACATAGAGCTCACTGGTTGAACAGCTCACACTCTGTAAAACATAGAGCTCACTGGTTGAACAGCTCACACTCTGTAGAACATGGAGCTCACTGGTTGAACAGCTCACACTCTGTAGAACATAGAGCTCACTGGTTGAACAGCTCACACTCTGTAAAACATAGAGCTCACTGGTTGAACAGCTCACACTCTGTAAAACATAGAGCTCACTGGTTGAACAGCTCACACTCTGTAGAACATGGAGCTCACTGGTTGAACAGCTCACACTCTGTAAAACATAGAGCTCACTGGTTGAACAGCTCACACTCTGTAGAACATAGAGCTCACTGGTTGAACAGCTCACACTCTGTAAAACATAGAGCTCACTGGTTGAACAGCTCACACTCTGTAGAACATAGAGCTCACTGGTTGAACAGCTCACACTCTGTAGAACATAGAGACCACAAGAGTGAGTGATGGAAAGTGTATTTGTGAATGGAAATGATGCACATGGATGAGTGACGATGCTGTGAGACAAAATTAAAATGTAACAATCCCATGCACCCTATCCCCCATAGTGCACTGCTTTAAACTAGCGCGTACAGAAAAATAGTTAGAAAAACTAATCTCTTATCACCCAAATCAGGTGTTATGAGGAACTAGCACAAATCAAAACAAGACGCAGGATGAAAACCTAAATGTTAAAAGCCATGTTATATAGGCCCTACTTTGGTTCTTAGCCTGATAGTTGTTGCACGTCTCGTCGGGGATGCCCTTCTGGTGAGCGTATTGGTACACCCCTGTGTGGTCTCCTCCGTAGCAGGACCCAGCATGGCCACAGTCTATCACGTTCTGGACAGACAGATAGGCTGATGGCCACGTACCACCACGCTTGATGTTGATACGGTCTGGGGGGGGGGGGACAACAACAAACGTCAACAAATGTATTGATATGATAGAGGCTTGACTGTAAATAAGTTTATTAGATCACTTTTATCTCAATGTTAGCCTGTAAAAATATAATACGGAGTGACATTTGTAACAATAATGACAGCTTGGGATTTGTTACATTGTAACAAGTTAATAGTTCACGTTAAGTTCATTGTTACAATGTTGTTACATTGTAACTAGTTAATAATTCACGTTAAGTTCATTGTTACATTGTAACAAGTTAGTGAGTTATATCAGTCCAGAAATGGTCAAATGTGTATTATTGGCAACAATGTGGAGGAGAAATTACCGGCAATTGCACTGCTAGATCCCATGGCCCAGCACGAGCCGCAGTACTGTGGAATGTGTTGGTTCCTCGTGATGCTGGCATAGTTTTTCCCCTCAATGTTTCTCCAGTCCCAAACTGCTGGCAGCTCAGATACATTAAGGTATTCATGTGGTCTGGGATATGTCCTGGGAAATGACAAGAACAAACAGCTCAGACACATTAAGGTACTCATGTGGTCTGGGATATGTCCTGGGATATGTCCTGGGATATGTCCTGAACAAACAGCTCAGATACATTAAGGTATTCATGTGGTCGGGGATATGTCCTGGGATATGTCCTGGGATATGTCCTGAACAAACAGCTCAGACACATTAAGGTATTCATGTGGTCTGGGATATGTCCTGGGATATGTCCTGAACAAACAGCTCAGACACATTAAGGTATTCATGTGGTCTGGGATATGTCCTGGGATATGTCCTGGGATATGTCCTGGGATATGTCCTGAACAAACAGCTTAGACACATTAAGGTATTCATGTGGTCTGGGATATGTCCTGGGAAATGACAAGAACAAACAGCTCAGACACATTAAGGTATTCATGTGGTCTGGGATATGTCCTGGGATATGTCCTGAACAAACAGCTCAGATACATTAAGGTATTCATGTGGTCTGGGATATGTCCTGGGATATGTCCTGAACAAACAGCTCAGATACATTAAGGTATTCATGTGGTCGGGGATATGTCCTGGGATATGTCCTGGGAAATGACAAGAACAAACAGCTCAGACACATTAAGGTATTCATGTGGTCGGGGATATGTCCTGGGATATGTCCTGAACAAACAGCTCAGATACATTAAGGTATTCATGTGGTCTGGGATATGTCCTGGGATATGTCCTGAACAAACAGCTCAGACACATTAAGGTATTCATGTGGTCTGGGATATGTCCTGGGATATGTCCTGAACAAACAGCTCAGACACATTAAGGTATTCATGTGGTCGGGGATATGTCCTGGGATATGTCCTGAACAAACAGCTCAGATACATTAAGGTATTCATGTGGTCTGGGATATGTCCTGGGAAATGACAAGAACAAACAGCTCAGACACATTAAGGTATTCATGTGGTCTGGTATATGTCCTGAACAAACAGCTCAGATACATTAAGGTATTCATGTGGTCGGGGATATGTCCTGGGAAATGACAAGAACAAACAGCTCAGACACATTAAGGTATTCATGTGGTCTGGGATATGTCCTGGGATATGTCCTGAACAAACAGCTCAGATACATTAAGGTATTCATGTGGTCGGGGATATGTCCTGGGATATGTCCTGAACAAACAGCTCAGATACATTAAGGTATTCATGTGGTCGGGGATATGTCCTGGGATATGTCCTGAACAAACAGCTCAGACACATTAAGGTATTCATGTGGTCTGGGATATGTCCTGAACAAACAGCTCAGACACATTAAGGTATTCATGTGGTCTGGGATATGTCCTGAACAAACAGCTCAGACACATTAAGGTATTCATGTGGTCTGGGATATGTCCTGGGATATGTCCTGAACAAACAGCTCAGATACATTAAGGTATTCATGTGGTCGGGGATATGTCCTGGGATATGTCCTGGGATATGTCCTGAACAAACAGCTCAGACACATTAAGGTATTCATGTGGTCTGGGATATGTCCTGGGATATGTCCTGAACAAACAGCTCAGACACATTAAGGTATTCATGTGGTCTGGGATATGTCCTGGGAAATGACAAGAACAAACAGCTCAGACACATTAAGGTATTCATGTGGTCGGGGATATGTCCTGGGAAATGACAAGAACAAACAGCTTAGACACATTAAGGTATTCATGTGGTCGGGGATATGTCCTAGGATATGTCCTGAACAAACAGCTCAGATACATTAAGGTATTCATGTGGTCTGGGATATGTCCTGGGATATGTCCTGAACAAACAGCTCAGACACATTAAGGTATTCATGTGGTCGGGGATATGTCCTGGGATATGTCCTGAACAAACAGCTCAGACACATTAAGGTATTCATGTGGTCGGGGATATGTCCTGGGATATGTCCTGAACAAACAGCTCAGACACATTAAGGTATTCATGTGGTCTGGGATATGTCCTGGGATATGTCCTGAACAAACAGCTCAGACACATTAAGGTATTCATGTGGTCTGGGATATGTCCTGAACAACAGCATGTATCTCCATTTCCTGCACTATTTATGGAGATACAGATTCAAAATAATGAGGGTTTGTTAATAAAACAGTGTTTAGGGATGGATCATATTTTACAGAATGGTAACCTGGAGGAAAATGGGGGAGGGGGCATGCTTTGTGTTTTAGTAATTGTTTTAACACAGGGGAGGGTCATGTCATTTGTAATGATGATGACATTTCAATATTTCTTAGTATTTTAGAATGAGTTGCTCATTATTAGGCTAGATATTTGCGTCAGATAATATCAAATGATTTTACAGCCTATTCAGTGTGGTCTCAATCAAATGATCCATAGCCTGTGGGCGATACAGCAGGTTATAAAACAGGCTATACAGCAGGTTATAGTTATACAGCAGGCTATACAGCAGGTTATACAGCAGGTTATACAGCAGGTTATACAGCAGGTTATACAGCAGGCTATACAGCAGGTTATAAAACAGGCTATACAGCAGGTTATAGTTATACAGCAGGTTATAAAACAGGCTATACAGCAGGTTATACAGCAGGTTATACAGCAGGATATACAGCAGGTTATACAGCAGGTTATACAGCAGGTTATACAGCAGGTTATACAGCAGGTTATAGTTATACAGCAGGCTATACAGCAGGTTATAAAACAGGCTATACAGCAGGTTATACAGCAGGTTATACAGCAGGTTATACAGCAGGTTATACATCAGGTTATAGTTATACAGCAGGTTATACAGCAGGTTATACAGCAGGTTATACAGCAGGCTATAAAACAGGCTATACAGCAGGCTATACAGCAGGTTATAGTTATACAGCAGGTTATAAAACAGGCTATACAGCAGGTTATACAGCAGGTTATACAGCAGGTTATAGTTATACAGCAGGTTATAGTTATACAGCAGGTTATACAGCAGGTTATACAGCAGGTTATACAGCAGGTTATAGTTATACAGCAGGTTATAGTTATACAGCAGGTTATACAGCAGGTTATACAGCAGGCTATACAGCAGGCTATACAGCAGGTTATACAGCAGGTTATAAAACAGGTTATACAGCAGGTTATACAGCAGGTTATACAGCAGGTTATAGTTATACAGCAGGTTATAGTTATACAGCAGGTTATACAGCAGGTTATACAGCAGGTTATAGTTATACAGCAGGTTATAGTTATACAGCAGGTTATACAGCAGGTTATAAAACAGGCTATACAGCAGGCTATACAGCAGGTTATAGTTATACAGCAGGTTATAAAACAGGCTATACAGCAGGTTATAAAACAGGCTATACAGCAGGTTATAGTTATACAGCAGGTTATAAAACAGGCTATACAGCAGGTTATAAAACAGGCTATACAGCAGGCTATACAGCAGGTTATAGTTATACAGCAGGTTATAAAACAGGCTATACAGCAGGTTATAAAACAGGCTATACAGCAGGCTATACAGCAGGTTATAGTTATACAGCAGGTTATAAAACAGGCTATACAGCAGGTTATAGTTATACAGCAGGTTATACAGCAGGTTATACAGCAGGTTATACAGCAGGTTATAGTTATACAGCAGGTTATACAGCAGGTTATAAAACAGGTTATACAGCAGGTTATACAGCAGGTTATACAGCAGGTTATAGTTATACAGCAGGTTATACAGCAGGTTATAAAACAGGCTATACAGCAGGCTATACAGCAGGTTATAGTTATACAGCAGGTTATACAGCAGGTTATAAAACAGGCTATACAGCAGGCTATACAGCAGGTTATAGTTATACAGCAGGTTATAGTTATACAGCAGGTTATAAAACAGGCTATACAGCAGGTTATACAGCAGGTTATACAGCAGGTTATACAGCAGGTTATACAGCAGGTTATAGTTATACAGCAGGTTATACAGCAGGTTATAGTTATACAGCAGGTTATAGTTATACAGCAGGCTATACAGCAGGTCATAGTTATACAGCAGGTTATAGTTATACAGCAGGTTATAGTTATACAGCAGGTTATACAGCAGGTCATAGTTATACAGCAGGTTATAGTTATACAGCAGGTTATACAGCAGGTTATACAGCAGGTTAAACAGCAGGCTATACAGCAGGTTATACAGCAGGCTATAGTTATACAGCAGGTTATACAGCAGGCTATAAAACAGGCTATACAGCAGGCTATACAGCAGGTTATACAGCAGGCTATACAGCAGGTTATAAAACAGGCTATACAGCAGGCTATACAGCAGGTTATAGTTATACAGCAGGTTATAAAACAGGCTATACAGCAGGTTATACAGCAGGTTATAGTTATACAGCAGGTTGTACAGCAGGCTATACAGCAGGTTATAAAACAGGCTATACAGCAGGTTATAGTTATACAGCAGGCTATACAGCAGGTTATACAGCAGGTTATACAGCAGGTTATAGTTATACAGCAGGTTGTACAGCAGGCTATACAGCAGGTTATAAAACAGGCTATACAGCAGGCTATACAGCAGGTTATACAGCAGGTTATAGTTATACAGCAGGTTATACAGCAGGCTATACAGCAGGTTATACAGCAGGCTATACAGCAGGTTATAGTTATACAGCAGGTTGTACAGCAGGCTATACAGCAGGTTATACAGCAGGTTATACAGCAGGCTATACAGCAGGTTATAGTTATACAGCAGGCTATACAGCAGGCTATACAGCAGGTTATAGTTATACAGCAGGCTATACAGCAGGCTATACAGCAGGTTATAGTTATACAGCAGGTTGTACAGCAGGCTATACAGCAGGTTATACAGCAGGTTATACAGCAGGCTATACAGCAGGTTACAGTTATACAGCAGGTTATACAGCAGGCTATACAGCAGGCTATACAGCAGGTTATAGTTATACAGCAGGTTATACAGCAGGTTATACAGCAGGCTATACAGCAGGTTATACAGCAGGTTATACAGCAGGTTATAGTTATACAGCAGGCTATACAGCAGGCTATACAGCAGGTTATAGTTATACAGCGGGCTATACAGCAGGTTATACAGCAGGCTATACAGCAGGCTATACAGCAGGTTATACAGAAGGTTATACAGAAGGTTATAGTTATACAGCAGGCTATACAGCAGGTTATACAGCAGGTTATACAGCAGGTTATACAGCAGGTTATAGTTATACAGCAGGTTATACAGCAGGCTATACAGCAGGTTATAGTTATACAGCAGGTTATACAGAAGGTTATACAGCAGGCTTAACAAAGTACATTCTCGTAGAAGCACATAGCAAAGTTATATATCTATGAAAATGTACTTCCTTCCTGAGTGTTTTTGTGCTGCTGGGATGGTGTGAATAAAACTAGTCTGCATTACACACTGCAATGGATATTCCAACCCTGATCCCCAGCCTGCTCTGCTCTTCCTGATAAAAACGTTTTTTTTTTTTGTTGTCTTCCTTATTAACCAATGACTGTGCTGCCTAGGTCTACAGTGGTAGTTCAGGAGGAGAGTCAAAGGCTTCTTCTGAAAATAATGTTTGATTAGGCCTAGTCCCAAAACATGCACTTGGGTTATTGAGTTATTGACCTCACATTAAGACAGATTCTAGTAACTGACATTGTGGTTCTGAAACTTGAAGCAGCAGCAGCCACAATCAATCGGAAATGGACAGCTCACGGTGCTGAAAGTAGGCAAATTCCAGTAGGTACAATTAATTTGAAACCATCTTCATTTTAATTAGACTCTAACAACAACAAGAGGGCTTTGTGTTTGAGTCTCTGTCTTCCTATTTAAGAAAGAAGAGTTGGTCCTACCTGTTAGACAGACATTAGGCTATAAACTGCTATATCCATAGATTTGTAGGTAATTTCCTCCACCCACCATACACTCTTTAAATAGCCCTCCTCTGTGTCAGTGAAGGGCTGTTCAGTTAAAACCAGGACTGGATGTGGACACCTGTTCGTAGAACATCTCATTCCAAAATCATGGGCATTAATATGGAGTTGGTCCAACCCTTTGCTGCTATAACAGCCTCCACTCTTCTGGGAAGGCTTTCGACTAGATGTAGGAACATTGCTGCTATAACAGCCTCCACTCTTCTGGGAAGGCTTTCCACTAGATGCTGGAACATTGCTGCTATAACAGCCTCCACTCTTCTGGGAAGGCTTTCCACTAGATGTTGGAACATTGCTGCTATAACAGCCTCCACTCTTCTGGGAAGGTGTTCCACTAGATGTTGGAACATTGCTGTGGGGACTTGCTTCCATTCAGCCAAAAGAGCATTAGTGAGGTCGGGCACCGATGTTGGGGGTGATTAGGCCTGGCTCGCAGTCAGCGTTCCAATTCATCCCAAAAGTGTTCGATGGGGTTGAGGTCAGGGCTCTGTGCAGGCCATTCAATGGTCTTCCACACTGATCTCGACAAACCATTTCAGTATGGACCTCGCTTTGTGCACGGGGGCATTGTCATGCTGAAACAGGACAGGGCCTGTCAATCCACTCATTTGAAGGGGTGTCCACATACTGCTGTATATATAGTGAAGCTGGGAAAGATGTGACTCCGATGCATAAGGGAATATCATTGTTTAGTTTATTTGACATTGAGGCTGAACTACAACCTTCGATAGCTGAGGAGACAAAAAAATGGACTTTGCTTGGGAAGTAATCGAATTCTGTCACTATCAATTGATTAAGCCATTAACTTTCTGTCCAATAGAAGATGTTTAAACCCAGACAGCTTTTAGGGAAACACTTGTGACCTTCTCTCATTGGGTTAAACCACAGAAGAAGAGTAGCCAGCAGTTCATTAAAGCTTACGTTTTTCGGTAGGCCTACTCTGTCTGGGGTGGAAAGGTAGGTCCTACTCTGTCTGGGGTGGAAAGGTAGGTCTACTCTGTCTGGGGTGGAAAGGTAGGCCCTACTCTGTCTGGGGTGGAAAGGTAGGTCCTACTCTGTCTGGGGTGGAAAGGTAGGTCTACTCTGTCTGGGGTGGAAAGGTAGGCCCTACTCTGTCTGGGGTGGAAAGGTAGGTCCTACTCTGTCTGGGGTGGAAAGGTAGGCCCTACTCTGTCTGGGGTAGAAAGGTAGGCCTACTCTGTCTGGGGTAGAAAGGTAGGTCTACTCTGTCTGGGGTGGAAAGGTAGGCCCTACTCTGTCTGGGGTGGAAAGGTAGGTCTACTCTGTCTGGGGTGGAAAGGTAGGTCCTACTCTGTCTGGGGTGGAAAGGTAGGCCTACTCTGTCTGGGGTGGAAAGGTAGGCCCTACTCTGTCTGGGGTGGAAAGGTAGGTCTACTCTGTCTGGGGTGGAAAGGTAGGCCCTACTCTGTCTGGGGTGGAAAGGTAGGCCCTACTCTGTCTGGGGTGGAAAGGTAGGTCCTACTCTGTCTGGGGTGGAAAGGTAGGTCTACTCTGTCTGGGGTGGAAAGGTAGGTCCTACTCTGTCTGGGGTGGAAAGGTAGGTCTACTCTGTCTGGGGTGGAAAGGTAGGCCCTACTCTGTCTGGGGTGGAAAGGTAGGTCCTACTCTGTCTGGGGTGGAAAGGTAGGTCTACTCTGTCTGGGGTGGAAAGGTAGGTCCTACTCTGTACTCTGTCTGGGGTGGAAAGGTAGGCCCTACTCTGTCTGGGGTGGAAAGGTAGGTCTACTCTGTCTGGGGTGGAAAGGTAGGTCCTACTCTGTACTCTGTCTGGGGTGGAAAGGTAGGTCTACTCTGTACTCTGTCTGGGGTGGAAAGGTAGGTCTACTCTGTCTGGGGTGGAAAGGTAGGTCCTACTCTGTACTCTGTCTGGGGTGGAAAGGTAGGTCTACTCTGTCTGGGGTGGAAAGGTAGGTCCTACTCTGTACTCTGTCTGGGGTGGAAAGGTAGACCTACTCTGTCTGGGGTGGAAAGGTAGGTCTACTCTGTCTGGGGTGGAAAGGTAGGTCCTACTCTGTACTCTGTCTGGGGTGGAAAGGTAGGCCCTACTCTGTCTGGGGTGGAAAGGTAGGCCCTACTCTGTCTGGGGTGGAAAGGTAGGCCCTACTCTGTCTGGGGTGGAAAGGTAGGCCCTACTCTGTCTGGGGTGGAAAGGTAGGCCTTACTCTGTCTGGGGTGGAAAGGTAGGCCCTACTCTGTCTGTGGTGGAAAGGTAGGCCTTACTCTGTCTGGGGTGGAAAGGTAGGTCCTACTCTGTCTGGGGTGGAAAGGTAGACCCTACTCTGTCTGGGGTGGAAAGGTAGGTCTACTCTGTCTGGGGTGGAAAGGTAGGTCTACTCTGTCTGGGGTGGAAAGGTAGGTCTACTCTGTCTGGGGTGAAAAGGTAGACCCTACTCTGTCTGGGGTGGAAAGGTAGGCCCTACTCTGTCTGTGGTGGAAAGGTAGGTCCTACTCTGTCTGGGGTGGAAAGGTAGGCCTACTCTGTCTGGGGTGGAAAGGTAGGTCTACTCTGTCTGGGGTGGAAAGGTAGGCCCTACTCTGTCTGTGGTGGAAAGGTAGGCCCTACCTTTGAAAGTACCATGGTCAGAATCCTAATGACGTCTCAGATAAAAATTATTTTCAAACAAGGACAGTTTTGTTTCAAACAAGACACCGTGATTTGGCATTGGAGAAACAGGATAAGATGAACACATAGGACCATCTCTCGGTCCATTAGCCTGGAATTTAGGTAATTTGTATGGTATTAAAATGTATTCTGCTAATATGTTAAATTATGTAGACTTGCAAGAAATGTACATAAAAGGCACATTTTTTATTGGATCTGCAAATACGATGATTTTACTATAAAGATCTTTCCACTCCTACTCTTGTCCTCTGTGGTCTGTGAACCCACAACCCTCTGGCCAGCAGCCCTGTGCACGATCAAAAGTCCTGCTTTGTAATGATTACAAGAGGAAGAACAGTTTACAAAATGGCATATCTAAGGCTCTGCTCTGTCCAAGAAGTGAGGATAAACGGTAGACATGTTATCCACTTCCTGTTTTAATTATTATTATTATGAGTATAGGGGAGGGTCACTTTTCTTATATATTTTTTTCAAGCGTTCAGGTCGTTTGCTGAAACAAAAATTAAAAAACGCAACATGCGCCAATTTCAACGATTTTACTGAGTTACAGTTCATATAATGAATTCATTTGGCCCTAATCTATGGATTTCACATAACTGGGCAGGCACGCAGCCATTGGTGGGCCTGGGAAGGCCCAGCCAATTAGAAATAATTTTCCCCCACAAAAAGGGCTTTATTACAGACCGAAAAACTGGCGTGGCTGGTCTCAGACGAGCAGGTGAAGAAGCAGGAAGTGGAGGTCCAGAGACCTCATTTATACATGTTGCGTACGAACAGAAGTCGTTGGTAAACTTATGCTGTGTGCGATCCTTTCTAAGCAAAGTGTGTGATTTATCAATTTGTACTTATACTTGAGAATGTGTGTAAATTGAAGCACACCTCTCGACCCTGCGTACGCACACCACCTTGTGGGTGAAAAGCCAAACTGCATAGTGAAATACCATCCACCAAAATAGAGAAAGGATTGACATACTGAACCAAATAATAAAACTATGAAGAAAAAATATAATACATGAATAGTTTATTCATGTATTTATTTTAGATATTTTATTTATTTTAAAACTACTAATAGTTTTCTATCGAATTCTATAAACATGAAACCATTTAAGCCTAATTTAATAATAAAAGTGAATTAGAAAGAGAGTGGTATGTAAAGTTGGATGAAATTGAGTTAAACCTGTTAAATAATATAAAAAGGCAACCCAGCTGCATTGTGACTTGGTGGAGGATCTGGCACAAGTTGCATTGTGACTTGGTGGAGGATCTGGCACAAGCTGCATTGTGACTTGTTGGAGGATCTGACACAAGCTGCATTGTGACTTGGTGGAGGATCTGACCCAGCTGCATTGTGACTTGGTGGAGGATCTGACACAAGCTGCATTGTGACTTGGTGGAGGATCTGACACAAGCTGCATTGTGACTTGGTGGAGGATCTGACACAAGCTGCATTGTGACTTGGTGGAGGATCTGACACAAGCTGCATTGTGACTTGGTGGAGGATCTGACACAAGCTGCATTGTGACTTGGTGGAGGATCTGGCACAAGCTGCATTGTGACTTGGTGGAGGATCTGACACAAGCTGCGTTGTGACTTGGTGGAGGATCTGACACAAGCTGCATTGTGACTTGGTGGAGGATCTGACACAAGCTGCATTGTGACTTGGTGCAGGATCTGACACAAGCATATACATATTTATTTATTTCTGTGATCTATAACTTCAGCTCATGAAACATGGGACCAACACCTTACATTTTGCAGTTATATTTTTGTTCAGTGTATATTTTGCTAAAGGGATGGCCATTCATTTTAATTGAATGGGTCCGATTTTCTCAATGTAACTCTTACTATAAATGACATTCACTCCCTTGCGTAACTTCACAGTAGTCGACTGGGAAAATCTTTGCGGTGATTTTCTGCTAAAAATATCTCTGATCAACGACCACTTACTTGACAGATGTAGGTCTACCGTCCCGCATAGGTTTGTAGCATGCGCCTAACGTACTCAGGAAATCGCTGTCCGCTGCTTCCAAAATAAACAATAAGTTGGACAAAAATGACAACAAAAACACTGTGACAGCTGACGCCATGTTGCTGTACTTCTTCTTCGTTGATACGTTTAATGCGCGTCTATGCTGTAAAGGCGAACGGGTGCCACCTAGCGTCACGGCTTGTAAATAATCTTATTCCGGTGTTATTTCTGTGCTGTTACCGTTCAGTAGACTTTTACACTGTTCATTGCTTGTGCACAGTGGTGTAAAGGACTTAAGTAAAAATAATTTGACGTCCTACTTAAATAGTTTTTTGGGGTATATGCACTTTATATTACTATTTATATTTATTGACTGCTTTTACTTTTTACTTCACTACTTTCCTAATTAAAATTATGTACTTTTTACTTAATACATTTTCCCTGACACCCAAAAGTACTCGTTACGTTTTGAATGCTTAGCAGGACAGGAAAATGGTCCAATTCACACACTTATGAAGAGAACATCACTGGTCATCCCTACTTCCTCTGATCTGGAGGACTCACTAAACAGAGAACATCCCTGGTCATCTCTTCTAGACTCTGATCTGGAGGGCTCACTAAACAGAGAACATCCCTGGTCATCCCTACTGCCTCTGATCTGGAGGACTCACTAAACAGAGAACATCCCTGGTCATCTCTTCTAGACTCTGATCTGGAGGGCTCACTAAACAGAGAACATCCCTGGTCATCCCTACTGCCTCTGATTTGGAGGACTCACTAAACAGAGAACATCCCTGGTCATCCCTACTGCCTCTGATCTGGAGGACTCACTAAACAGAGAACATCCCTGGTCATCCCTACTGCCTCTGATCTGGAGGACTCACTAAACAGAGAACATCCCTGGTCATCCCTACTGTCTCTGATCTGGAGGACTCACTAAACAGAGAACATCCCTGGTCATCCCTACTGTCTCTGATCTGGAGGACTCACTAAACAGAGAACATCCCTGGTCATCTCTACTGCCTCTGATCTGGAGGACTCACTAAACAGAGAACATCCCTGGTCCATCCCTACTGCCTCTGATCTGGTGGACCCACTAAACAGAGAACATCCCTGGTCATCCCTACTAGCTCTGATCTGGAGGACTCACTAAACAAAGAACATCCCTGGTCATCCCTACTGTCTCTGATCTGGAGGACTCACTAAACAGAGAACATCCCTGGTCATCCCTACTGTCTCTGATCTGGAGGACTCACTAAACAGAGAACATCCCTGGTCATCTCTACTGCCTCTGATCTGGAGGACTCACTAAACAGAGAACATCCCTGGTCCATCCCTACTGCCTCTGATCTGGTGGACTCACTAAACAGAGAACATCCCTGGTCATCCCTACTAGCCTCTGATCTGGAGGACTCACTAAACAGAGAACATCCCTGGTCATCCCTACTGCCTCTGATCTGGAGGACTCACTAAACAGAGAACATCCCTGGTCATCCCTACTAGCCTCTGATCTGGAGGACTCACTAAACCCAAGTGCTTTATTTGTAAATGATGTCTGAGTGTTGGAGTGTGCCCAGTGTGCCCCTGGCTATCCATAAATATATACATTAACAAGTAAAGGGTGCCGACTGGTTTGGAAATGATTTATACTTTTACTTTTGATACTTATATTTAAAACCAAATACTTTTAGATAAGTAGTATTTTACCGGGTGACTTTCCCTTTTGTAGTATGAAGGTATCTTATCATTTACTCAAGTATGCCCTTTGTATGAAGGTATCTTATCATTTACTCAAGTATGCCCTTTTGTATGAAGGTATCTTATCATTTACTCAAGTATGCCCTTTTGTATGAAGGTATCTTATCATTTACTCAAGTATGCCCTTTTGTATGAAGGTATCTTATCATTTACTCAAGTATGCCCTTTTGTATGAAGGTATCTTATCATTTACTCAAGTATGCCCTTTTGTATGAAGGTATCTTATCATTTACTCAAGTATGCTCTTTTGTATGAAGGTATCTTATCATTTACTCAAGTATGCCATTTTGTATGAAGGTATCTTATCATTTACTCAAGTATGCCATTTTGTATGAAGGAATCTTATCATTTACTCAAGTATGCCCTTTTGTATGAAGGTATCTTATCATTTACTCAAGTATGCCATTTTGTATGAAGGAATCTTATCATTTACTCAAGTATGCCCTTTTGTATGAAGGTATCTTATCATTTACTCAAGTATGCCCTTTTGTATGAAGGTATCTTATCATTTACTCAAGTATGCTCTTTTGTATGAAGGTATCTTATCATTTACTCAAGTATGCCATTTTGTATGAAGGAATCTTATCATTTACTCAAGTATGCCCTTTTGTATGAAGGTATCTTATAATTTACTCAAGTATGCAATTTTGTATGAAGGAATCTTATCATTTACTCAAGTATGCCCTTTTGTATGAAGGTATCTTATCATTTACTCAAGTATGACAACTGGGTTCTTTTTCTAAACCTGCTTCTCTTTTTTTCTTTGTACTTAAAAAAAAAAAACTAGGCAAATTCTTATTTACAATGACGGTCTGCCAGAGTGGGTCAACTGCCTTGCTCAGGGGCAGAATGAAAGTTATTATTTTACATTGTCAGGTCGGGGATTCGATCTAGAAACCTTCAAGTTACTGGCCCAACGCGTTAAGCACCTGCCTAGCCCCTGTTTCTGTAATCATCATCATCATTATATTATTATTATACATCATTATAGACTACAGTTTAGTTTCATTGAGATAAGGTCAGAACACCTACAGTCTTTCTCAGAGGCCAGCAGAGGAAAACATTGACGGTACTAGGCCTTCTAACTGTAATTTATTACTGCACCATTAGGGGGCACTGTTTAGCTGACATTGATAAGGATGACTCGGAAACAATCATTACATTTGCAATATCCCCCTTTCACCAGCAGTACAACGATCCAGCAGTCCAGTTAAACACACACTCCTTCTCCAAACAAAACTTGTGTGATCGCTTATAATCACACAGATTCTTCATAACTCAGCAGAAAAGTTTTTTTTAATGATTTCCATCAAGCTTGATGTTGAGAATGTAATACACCATTAAACATATTCTGTTCCATTGCCTGGATGATCAAGGTACCAGTTAATCCAATAGAAGTTATCAGTGTGAGGTTTGCATGGATAATACACAGCTAATATGGCTATTACAAAGCTCTTATGGCTGTAGGTAAATGGGAGCCTCAACTCATCTACTCCCATTAAGGCTTTGGGATTTGCGTCCCGAATCGCACCCCTAGTCCCTAGATAGTGCACTACTTTAGACCAGAGCCCTATGGAACCCTATTCCCTATATAGTGCAATACTTCAGACCAGAGCCCTATGGAACCCTATTCCCTACATAGTGCACTGCTTTAGACAGGAGCCCTATGGCACCCTAGTCCCTAGATAGTGCACTACTTTAGACCAGAGCCCTATGGCACCCTATTCCCTATATAGTGCACTACTTTTGACTAGGGTTTCTATTGGGTTCTGGTCCAAAGTAGTTCACTATATAGGGAATAGGGTGCAATTTGGGATGTATGCTTGTTTTTGTTGCTGAGTCTTGGAAGCACATTGGCTGTCTCTGTTAATGACATTTAAAAAAAAAACAAGCATTAGGTACATTTGCATCAGGTCGCTAACAAGCACTACAGGAACATTATAGGGCACGGTTCACTCAGTGGTCAATAGTGTTATTACTGTGGGCTGTACTATCATCCATCTTCTAATGTTGGTCCATCTCCTGATGTATAGGAAAAGCCATGTAAAGATGAACACGTGGCTCTTTTCCTCAATAACTTTGCCGATAGCTGCTTTATTTTATTGATTTTATTTCACCTTTATTTCACCAGGTAGGCTAGTTGAGAACACCTTTATTTAACCAGGTAGGCTAGTTGAGAACACCTTTATTTAACCCAGGTAGGCTAGTTGAGAACACCTTTATTTAACCAGGTAGGCTAGTTGAGAACACCTTTATTTAACCAGGTAGGCCAGTTGAGAACACCTTTATTTAACCAGGTAGGCTAGTTGAGAACACCTTTATTTAACCAGGTAGGCCAGTTGAGAACAAGTTCTCATTTGCAACTGCGACCTGGCCAAGATAAAGCAAAGCAGTGTGACACAAACAACAACAACAGAGTTACACATGGAGTAAACAATAAACGAGCCAATAACACAATGAACAAATCAATGACAGAGTAGAAAAAAGAAAGTCTATTTACAGTGTGTGCAAAAGGCATGAGGAGGTAAGGCAATAAATAGGTCATAGGAGCAAATAATTACAATTTAGCAGATTAACACTGGAGTGATAAATGAACAGATGAACATGTACAGGTAGAGATACTGGTGTGCAAAAGAGCAGAAGAGTAAATAAATATAAACAGTATGGGGATGAGGTAGGTAGATTGGGTGGGCTGTTTACAGATGGACTATGTTCAGCTTGAGGAAAATATGACTCTTTTTGTTATTTTTACACTGACTGTAAGAGGTGATTGTCATTCTGAGCTACCTTAAGATGAGCTGCAAGGCGCTCTGGGTAAGAGCGTCTGCTAAACGTCTACAATGTAAAGACGTTTACATTCATTATGGAAGGGTACTGTATGTATTCAATACATATTTATTGAACATTCTCAGGTATTTTCTAGAATACACATGAATGTAGACTACTAAATCAACTGTCATGAGAATATAGACTACTAAATCAACTGTCATGAGAATATAGACTACTAAATCAACTGTCATGAGAATATAGACTACTAAATCAACTGTCATGAGAATATAGACTACTAAATCAACTGTCATGATAATATAGACTACTAAATCAACTGTCATGAGAATATAGACTACTAAATCAACTGTAATGAGAATATAGACTACTAAATCAACTGTCATGAGAGTATAGACTACTAAATAAACTGTCATGAGAATATAGACTACTAAATCAACTGTCATGAGAATATAGACTACTAAATCAACTGTAATGAGAATATAGACTACTAAATCAACTGTCATGAGAATATAGACTACTAAATCAACTGTCATGAGAATAATTTTGACTAAATCAACTGTCATGAGAATATAGACTACTAAATCAACTGTCATGAGAATATAGACTACTAAATCAACTGTCATGAGAATATAGACTACTAAATCAACTGTCATGAGAATATAGACTACTAAATCAACTGTCATGAGAATATAGTCTACTAAATCAACTGTCATGAGAATATAGACTACTAAATCAACTGTCATGAGAATATAGACTACTAAATCAACTGTCATGAGAATGTAGACTACTAAATCAACTGTCATGAGAATATAGACTACTAAATCAACTGTCATGAGAATATAGACTACTAAATCAACTGTCATGAGAATATAGACTACTAAATCAACTGTCATGAGAATATAGACTACTAAATCAACTGTCATGAGAATATAGACTACTAAATCAACTGTCATGAGAATATAGACTACTAAATCAACTGTCATGAGAATATAGACTACTAAATCAACTGTCATGAGAATAATTTTGACTAAATCAACTGTCATGAGAATATAGACTACTAAATCAACTGTCATGAGAATATAGACTACTAAATCAACTGTCATGAGAATATAGACTACTAAATCAACTGTCATGAGAATATAGACTACTAAATCAACTGTCATGAGAATGTAGACTACTAAATCAACTGTCATGAGAATATAGACTACTAAATCAACTGTCATGAGAATATAGACTACTAAATCAACTGTAATGAGAATATAGACTACTAAATCAACTGTCATGAGAATATAGACTACTAAATCAACTGTCATGAGAATATAGACTACTAAATCAACTGTCATGAGAATATAGACTACTAAATCAACTGTCATGAGAATATAGACTACTAAATCAACTGTCATGAGAATGTAGACTACTAAATCAACTGTCATGAGAATATAGACTACTAAATCAACTGTCATGAGAATATAGACTACTAAATCAACTGTCATGAGAATATAGACTACTAAATCAACTGTCATGAGAGTATAGACTACTAAATCAACTGTCATGAGAATATAGACTACTAAATCAACTGTCATGATAATATAGACTACTAAATCAACTGTCATGATAATATAGACTACTAAATCAACTGGCATGAGAATATAGACTACTAAATCAACTGTCATGATAATATAGACTACTAAATCAACTGTCATGAGAATATAGACTACTAAATCAACTGTCATGAGAATATAGACCACTAAATCAACTGTCATGAGAATATAGACTACTAAATCAACTGTCATGAGAATATAGACTACTAAATCAACTGTCATGAGAATATAGACTACTAAATCAACTGTCATGAGAATATAGACTACTAAATCAACTGTCATGAGAATATAGACTACTAAATCAACTGTCATGAGAATAATTTTGACTAAATCAACTGTCATGAGAATATAGACTACTAAATCAACTGTCATGAGAATATAGACTACTAAATCAACTGTCATGAGAATATAGACTACTAAATCAACTGTCATGAGAATATAGACTACTAAATCAACTGTCATGAGAATATAGACTACTAAATCAACTGTCATGAGAATATAGACTACTAAATCAACTGTCATGATAATATAGACTACTAAATCAACTGTCATGAGAATATAGACTACTAAATCAACTGTAATGAGAATATAGACTACTAAATCAACTGTCATGAGAGTATAGACTACTAAATCAACTGTCATGAGAATATAGACTACTAAATCAACTGTCATGAGAATATAGACCACTAAATCAACTGTCATGAGAATATAGACTACTAAATCAACTGTCATGAGAGTATAGACTACTAAATCAACTGTCATGAGAATATAGACTACTAAATCAACTGTCATGAGAATATAGACCACTAAATCAACTGTCATGATAATATAGACTACTAAATCAACTGTCATGAGAATATAGACCACTAAATCAACTGTCATGAGAATATAGACTACTAAATCAACTGTCATGAGAATATAGACTACTAAATCAACTGTCATGAGAATATAGACCACTAAATCAACTGTCATGAGAATCATTTTGACTAAATCAACTGTCATGAGAATATAGACTACTAAATCAACTGTCATGAGAATATAGACTACTAAATCAACTGTCATGAGAATGTAGACTACTAAATCAACTGTCATGAGAATAATTTTGACTAAATCAACTGTCATGAGAATATAGACTACTAAATCAACTGTCATGAGAATAATTTTGACTAAATCAACTGTCATGATAATATAGACTACTAAATCAACTGTCATGAGAATATAGACTACTAAATCAACTGTCATGAGAATAATTTTGACTAAATCAACTGTCATGAGAATATAGACTACTAAATCAACTGTCATGAGAATATAGACTACTAAATCAACTGTCATGAGAATATAGACTACTAAATCAACTGTCATGAGAATATAGACTACTAAATCAACTGTCATGAGAATATAGACCACTAAATCAACTGTCAAGAGAATATAGACTACTAAATCAACTGTCATGAGAATATAGACTACTAAATCAACTGTCATGAGAATATAGACTACTAAATCAACTGTCATGAGAATATAGACTACTAAATCAACTGTCATGAGAATATAGACTACTAAATCAACTGTCATGAGAATATAGACTACTAAATCAACTGTCATGAGAATATAGACTACTAAATCAACTGTCATGAGAATATAGACTACTAAATCAACTGTCATGAGAATATAGACTACTAAATCAACTGTCATGAGAATATAGACTACTAAATCAACTGTCATGAGAATATAGACTACTAAATCAACTGTCATGAGAAAATAGACTACTAAATCAACTGTCATGAGAATATAGACTACTAAATCAACTGTCATGAGAATATAGACTACTAAATCAACTGTCATGAGAATATAGACTACTAAATCAACTGTCATGAGAATGTAGACTACTAAATCAACTGTCATGAGAATATAGACTACTAAATCAACTGTCATGAGAATATAGACTACTAAATCAACTGTCATGAGAATATAGACTACTAAATCAACTGTCATGATAATGTAGACTACTAAATCAACTGTCATGAGAATATAGACTACTAAATCAACTGTCATGAGAATAATTTTGACTAAATCAACTGTCATGAGAATAATTTTGACTAAATCAACTGTCATGAGAATATAGACTACTAAATCAACTGTCATGAGAATGTAGACTACTAAATCAACTGTCATGAGAATATAGACTACTAAATCAACTGTCATGAGAATATAGACTACTAAATCAACTGTCATGAGAATATAGACTACTAAATCAACTGTCATGAGAATATAGACTACTAAATCAACTGTCATGAGAATATAGACTACTAAATCAACTGTCATGAGAATATAGACTACTAAATCAACTGTCATGAGAATATAGACTACTAAATCAACTGTCATGAGAATATAGACTACTAAATCAACTGTCATGAGAATATAGACTACTAAATCAACTGTCATGAGAATATAGACCACTAAATCAACTGTCATTGGCATGTCAAATAGCATTAATAGACAAGAACAACTCAAGGACAGAACCACATCAATTAAAAAATGGCACACACAGCCTACATATCAATGTATACACACAAACTATCTAGGTCAAATAGGGGAGATGCGTTGTGACCTGAGGTGTTGCTATATCTGTTTGCTGTTTATTTGAGCAATATGAGATGGAAGGGAGTTCAAAGCAAGAAGGGCTCTATATAATACGGTACGCTTTCTTGAATTTGTTCTGGATTTGGGGACTGTGAAAAGACCCCTGGTGGCACGCATGGTAGGGTAAGTGTGTGTGTGTGTGCCAGGGCTGTGTGTAAGTTCACAACGCAAAAGATTTGGAATTTCCAACACATGAATGTTTTCTTATCAAAACAAGAAGTGATGCAGTCGGTCTCTCCTCAACTGTTAGCCGAGAGAGACTGACATGCGTATTTGTTTTTATAAGTACCCTTAGCCTCAGGTACGGTATCTCAGATCATTATTAGTGTGTGTTTTAAAAGGTTTAATTGTATTACCGTGTGCATTAAAACCTCAGTGAGAATAGAATTTCCTACGACGAGCAAACGGTTTCAATAATGTATGTCTTTCTGGGCTTTCTCATATATTAGCCCTTCCACAGTGTATTAGTCCAAGTCCCGTAGGCACAGCTGGACACTGTAAAGGTAATGCCTGTCTGTCTGGGCAAAGCCCAGCCTCAACGTGGTACTAAAGATGGACAGACAAGGATAATGTTTTAGGGAAATAGGATGTTGTTTATGTTACTCATCATCCAGGTGGTAATAGGAGAGATGCTTCCTGAAACACTTTGAGATTAGGTAAACAAATAAATGAACAATTCTCCTGGATGGCAGAGTGATAATGAAGGATACGGAAGGTGATTTATAGGTAATTGAATATGCTATGATACTGAAGGACATTACTTAACAAACAAAACCGTGCATCATCAATCCATATCATTTTCTTCAATTTACAATTTAGCAAAGGTGAAAGGGCAGTCCATCTAAAACTGAGCTGGAATGTACACTAACAGTCAAAAGTTTGGACACACCTACTCATTCCAGGGTTTTTCTTTATTTTTTACTATTTTCTACATTGTAGAATAATAGTGAAGACATCAAAACTATGAAATAACACATATGGAACCAACAAAGTGAATGCAGCGGTCTAAGGCACTTCATGTCAGTGCTAGACGCGTCACTACAGACCCTGGTTTGATTCCAGGCTGTATCACAACCGGCCGTGATTGGAAGTCCTATAGGGAGGCACACAATTGGCCCCGCGTCGTCAGGATTTGAGTAGGCCTTCATTGTAAATAAGATTTGTTCTTAACTGGCTTGCCTGGTTAAATAAAAATATATATATTTGAGATTTTTCAAAGTAGCCACCATTTGCCTTGACAGTTTTGCACACTCTTGGCATTCTCTCAACCAGCTTCATGAGCTAGTCACCTGGAATGCATTTTAATTATAAGGTGTGCCTTATTAAACGTTAATTTGTGGAATTTCTTTCCTTCTTAATGTGTTTGAGCCAATCAGTTGTGTTGTGAGAAGGTAGGGGTGGTATACAGAAGATAGCCCTGTTTGTTAAAAGACCAAGTCCATATTATGGCAAGAACAGCTCAAATAAGCAAAGAGAAACAACATTCCATCATTACTTTAAGACATGAAAGTCAGTCAATCTGAAACATTTCAAGAACTTTGAACGTTTCTTCAAGTGCTGTTGCAAAAACCATCAAGAGCTATGGTGAAACTGGCTCTCATGAGGACTACCACTGGAAAGGAAGACCCAGCCGTTACCTCTGCTGCAGAGGATAAACTCATTAGAGTTACCAGCCTCAGAATTTGAAGCCCAAATAAAATATTCACAGAGTTCAAGTAACAGACACATCTCAACATCAACTGTTCAGAGGAGACCACGTGAATCAGGCCTTCATGGTTGAATTGCTGCAAAGAAACCACTACTAAAGGACACCAATACTAAGAAGAGACTTGCTTGGGCCAAGAAACACAAGCAATGGACATTATACCAGTGTAAATCTGTCCTTTGGTCTGATGAGTCTAAAATTAGAGATTTTTGGTTCCAACCGCCGTGTCTTTGTGAGATGCTGAGTAGGTGAACGGATGATCTCGCATGTGTGGTCCCCTTCGTGAAGCATGGTGGAGGAGGTGTGATGGTGTGGGGGTGCTTTGCTGGTGACACTCAGTGATTTATTTAGAATTTAAGGCACACTTAACCAGCATGGCTACCACAGCATTCTGCAGTGATACACCATCCCATCTGGTTTGGGCTTAGTGGGACTATCATTTGTTTTTCAACGGGACAATTACCCAACACACCCCCAGGCTGTGTAAGGGCTATTTGACCAAGAAAGAGAGTGATGGAGTGCTGTTTCAGATGACCTGGCCTCCACAATCACCTGACCTCAACCCAATTGAGATTGTTTGGGAGGAGTTGAACCGCAGAGTGAAGGAAAAGCAGCCAAATATGTCGGAACTCCTTCAAAACTGTTGGGAAAGCATTCCAGGTGAAGCTGGTTGAGAGAATGCCAAGAGTGTTCAAAGCTGTCATCAAGGCAAATCTAAATTATATTTTGATTTGTTTAACACTTTTTTTGGTTACTGACATGATTCCATATTGTGTTTTTCATAGTTTTGATGTCGTCACTATTATTCTACAACGTAGAAAATTGTTTAGGAAAACCCTTGAATGAGGAGGCGTGTCCAAACATTTGACTGGTTCTGTAGGTCTCCCGTAAAGTGATTGTACAAACAAAATGTGTTGTGTGATATTGTCTCAAATCAGATGTCGGGCCTCCTTACAGTTTATGGATCATAGCACTGTTTTCAATGTTCCAGAACAAATACCTGACGCTAAGAGGGTTCTGTTCTGAGATCCAAACATGTTTTCAGCCTACAGCCACAGAAGAGAGACACTGTAAAGACCACTTAAACAGGCCGCAGTAGGATACACACACACGCACACACACACACACACACACACACACACACACACACACACACACACACACACACACACACACACATGTAAACACACGGACAGGAGTAGCATACAAGAGCCACTTAAATAGATGTTGCATGAAAAAGTACATCCTTGTGGATATTGAACAACAAAACATGGTGTGGTTTTCATTGGTCATTGGTCTGCAGGAATGTGTTGTGGTGATGATTCTGTTCGGACCTGTTTCTGAAATGAAATACACGGTTTCTTTAAAACAACAAAAACACAAAACCAACGTGTGGTAAATTGTGAATATGATATCCTAGCTGAATCCACCTGCTGTCTTTACAAATCCATTCCCTCTGTTCTATGTATAGAATTTACCCGTGGTGCACAAAAAAAGCTTTTTCGGTGTATTACCTCAATCCTAATTCAGTTTTCTTTAGGTGCATTACCTCAATCCTAATTCAGTTTTCTTTAGGTGCATTACCTCAATCCTAATTCAGTTTTCTTTAGGTGCATTACCTCAATCCTAATTCAGTTTTCTTTAGGTGCATTACCTCAATCCTAATTCAGTTTTCTTTACAGTAAGGACATAAAGACACTGTACATTTCTCTCCACTTCACTATTAAACAAATCAAAAGTTCTGTATATTATGTTGTTTAAAAGTTTGAGAGACCATAAAAACACGGTGACCCATGTAGATAGCCCTACAGCCATCACATGCAAAAGACTAATCAGGTCAAGAAATCCTGTACAGTTTTACAGGTAGACTACAGGTAGACTACAGGTAGACTACAGGTAGACTACAGGTAGACTACTTCAGTTTACATTTCAACTCTAACATGAAGTCTCAATAGTACTTCTCTATAATGTCTTACTGTGATTTGTAGTACAGGAGGGCCAGAGAATGTTCCAGATATCCACCGTCTTCCTAGAACGTCCTATACAGGCTACTTAAAACTGCTCCGTCCATTTGGTTCATGAACTTATCAATACCCTCCCTCCCTCCCTCCCTCACTCCCTTCCTCTCAAGGAATGGATGAATAATGTATCAAAGACAAGTGGACGATATCTATCCATCTATGTGAGGGACTGAAGTTTCTGAGGTTTGCTCTTTAGACTAGTATGGGAACAAATCGATGGATGACTTCTGTGTAGTATATATCGATTCGTTGGACAGAGGCCCTAAGGCACCGTGTTGCTTGCTGACTCTTTTTGCCGAACAACATCTTTTGGGGCCCTGTCCAAAAATGTTCAGCCTGGTCCCAGACCAGTTTATGTTGTCTTGCCAACTCCAATGGCCTTACACATCACAAACAGATCTATGACCAGGATAAACCTGGTAACCCCTAGTAACGCCCAGGCTAAACCTGGTAACCCCTAGTAACGCCCAGGCTAAACCTGGTAACCCCTAGTAACGTCCAGGCTAAACCTGGTAACCCCTAGTAATGCCCAGGCTAAACCTGGTAACCCTTAGTAATGAAAGGGGGTAAAGGGAGTGAAAGGGGGTAAAGGGAGTGAAGGGAGTGAAGGGGGGTAAAGGGGGTGAAAGGGGGTAAAGGGAGTGAAGGGGGGTAAAGGGAGTGAAGGGGGGTAAAGGGGGTGAAAGGGGGTAAAGGGAGTGAAGGGGGGTGGAGGGAGTGAAGGGGGGTAAAGGGAGTGAAGGGGGGTAAAGGGGGTGAAAGGGGGTAAAGGGAGTGAAAGGGGGTAAAGGGAGTGAAGGGAGTGAAGGGGGGTAAAGGGGGTGAAAGGGGGTAAAGGGAGTGAAGGGGGGTAAAGGGAGTGAAGGGGGGTAAAGGGGGTGAAAGGGGGTAAAGGGAGTGAAGGGGGGTGGAGGGAGTGAAGGGGGGTGGAGGGAGTGAAAGGGGGTAAAGGGAGTGAAGGGGGTAAAGGGAGTGAAGGGGGGTAAAGGGAGTGAAAGGGAGTGAAGGGGGGTAAAGGGGGTGAAAGGGGGTAAAGGGAGTGAAAGGGGGTAAAGGGAGTGAAGGGGGGTAAAGGGGGTGAAAGGGGGTAAAGGGAGTGAAAGGGGGTAAAGGGAGTGAAAGGGGGTAAAGGGAGTGAAGGGGGGTGGAGGGAGTGAAAGGGGGTAAAGGGAGTGAAGGGGGTAAAGGGAGTGAAGGGGGGTAAAGGGAGTGAAAGGGAGTAAAGGGAGTGAAAGGGAGTGAAGGGGGGTAAAGGGAGTGAAGGGGGGTAAAGGGAGTGAAGGGGGGTAAAGGGAGTGAAAGGGGGTAAAGGGGGGTAAAGGGAGTGAAGGGAGTGAAGGGGGGTAAAGGGAGTGAAGGGAGTGAAGGGGGGTAAAGGGAGTGAAAGGGGGTAAAGGGAGTGAAAGGGAGTAAAGGGAGTGAAAGGGAGTGAAGGGGGGTAAAGGGAGTGAAGGGGGGTAAAGGGAGTGAAGGGGGGGTAAAGGGAGTGAAAGGGGGTAAAGGGAGTGAAGGGGGGTAAAGGGAGTGAAAGGGGGTAAAGGGAGTAAAGGGAGTGAAGGGAGTAAAGGGAGTGAAGGGAGTGAAAGGGGGTAAAGGGAGTGAAGGGGGGTAAAGGGAGTGAAAGGGAGTAAAGGGAGTGAAAGGGAGTGAAGGGGGGTAAAGGGAGTGAAGGGGGGGTAAAGGGAGTGAAGGGGGGTAAAGGGAGTGAAAGGGGGTAAAGGGAGTGAAAGGGGGTAAAGGGAGTAAAGGGAGTGAAGGGAGTAAAGGGAGTAAAGAGAGTGAAGGGAGTGAAGGGAGTGAAAGGGGGTAAAGGGAGTGAAAGGGGGTAAAGGGAGTGAAAGGGAGTAAAGGGAGTGAAAGGGAGTGAAGGGGGTGAAGGGAGTGAAAGGGGGTAAAGGGAGTGAAAGGGAGTGAAAGGGAGTGAAAGGGAGTAAAGGGAGTAAAGGGGGTGAAGGGGAGTAAAGGGAGTGAAAGGGAGTGAAAGGGGGTAAAGGGAGTAAAGGGGGTGAAGGGAGTGAAGGGAGTAAAGGGGGGTAAAGGGAGTGAAAGGGAGTAAAGGGAGTAAAGGGAGTAAAGGGAGTGAAAGGGAGTAAAGGGAGTAAAGGGAGTGAAAGGAAGTAAAGGGAGTAAAGGGAGTGAAAGGGGGTAAAGGGAGTGAAGGGAGTGAAGGGAGTGAAGGGAGTGAAAGGGGGTAAAGGGAGTGAAGGGAGTGAAGGGAGTGAAGGGGGGTAAAGGGAGTGAAAGGGAGTAAAGGGAGTAAAGGGAGTGAAAGGGAGTAAAGGGAGTAAAGGGAGTAAAGGGAGTGAAAGGGGGTAAAGGGAGTGAAAGGGAGTGAAAAAAAGGTCGCAGAGTTGTAGTTCTTTCCTCAAACCAGTGCGCCCATAACCTACTACCATACCCCGTTAAAAGGCGCTTAAATATTGTCTTGTCCATTCACCCTCCGAATGGCCACATACACAATCCACATTGGCGTGGATTTAACAAGTGACATCAATAAGGGATCATAGCTTTACCTGGATTCACCTGGTCAGTCTGTGTCATAGAAACATAGAAATGTTTTGTAGACGCAGTGTAGCTTCGGCTCAGACGTACTGTCAGCTGTGGGACCTTATATGAGCATGTCACAGCAAAAGTGTGTGAATACATTTTCAATACATTTGCAAACATTTCTAAAAACACGTTTGCACATTGTCTTTATGGGGTATTGTCTGTAGATGGGGTGAGAGAGAAAAAAAGTGTTTTAACCCATTTTAAATTCAGAACTGTAACACAACAACACGTAGAATATGTCAAAGGGTATGAATACTTTCTGAAGTCACTGTAAGTGCTTTCTATTTCGTATACGTAGTTTCAGCATCGTCTAGTTCTCATTTTGATACTTTTTTGGTACCTTTTTAAAGAGCACAGATGGCCTCCTATCATTCCTAGTTGCTTCATCACCCATGAGTATTCCAGGGAAAATTCCCTTGTTCTGATGTTTTTTTTTGTTTTTTTGGTCCATTCTAGTGATTATATTTCAATGGCTTTCAAGGGTGATGATTAGTTTGCTCTTAGCGATGACCTAATGCACTGGCTATACTTTGGAGGAAACATCGTGGATCATTTCCTCGTCAATAAAAATGATTAATACATATTGATGAACGCAACCAATTCATAATTGATCTGTTTTTTGTTTGTTTTTGTGTATATATATATATAATTTTTTTTAACAACGTTTGCATTAATGTTGCATTAGAGTTATACCTTGGCAGTGGGATGGATCCAAAACGGCAGACGAGTAAATAAAAGATCAGGACTCCATATTAATTCTACGCTCGTAAATTCTCTTGACCTTTAAAGCCATTTAATGCAGTTTCTCTCTACACTATATTATTTTGAGCCAGGAATCAATTAAGAGTTTTGAAGGCACTGCGTGTCCTTTAGGCAGTATATACACCAAAGTCAGGATGCATACAATGTCGCCATGGAGACCTTCTAGGACCTTCCTTTAATAGGTTCAAGGAAAAAAACAAGACGGAGAAAATGTTTATGTTTGAATAATCTATCATCTTTGGGGCCATTATGTGGATGCATAGGTTGAAGCACCAACAGTTGGATTACTTTTTTTTTTTTAATTATAAAGGCAAAAAAATATATACAGTAAATGTAGTGGTGGTCTGTAGTGGTGGTCTGTTGAGATGATTAAATATCCTGGGATTTAAAAGTGTGTTTTTTTTTGCCACAACACACAGTTTAACACTAACCACGTTTCCATCCACAGTTTTATGTGAGTAAAGTCACACTATATAAAAATAAATAAAAAAAACAACAAACCAAGACAGCTGTGATGGAAACAGGAAGTTTTAGTACAATTGTATAAATGCTAACAGATAATTCGTTTGTTTGACATGTATCATGCGAGAAATTGGCGGTGAAAACGCATTTATGCGCAAGTATTTAAATAAATAACCGTCATATTGAAGTAAACTTGTGAAGTGATGATAAGGTGTGTGGTCCTCCCGTTATGACTTGGGAAACCATGCAGTTTATTAGGCTACAGAAGCTTGGTTTCCATCAAATTAGCGACAGATTCTCTCGCGAATATTCTAACATCTGCATAAAAACAATACGCGCATTTTTCCAAACAAGAGATGTGTTTCCATCAAAATTGACTTGTTGCAGATAAAACGGCTGTGCGTGATGACATAGTGCCCATAATATAACTTTTGCCGTTAAATTCCCATGTACGCTACGGAATAAAAAAACAACAAGTTAAATTGGTTTCCATGGTATTTTCAACTCAACTGGTGGTTCATGGAAAGTACTCCGTTTCTTTTTGTGATAAGGGTAGCCCACCATGGCTTGGCGCTGTTTACAGTCATTACGAGGGGAAGTGTCCCATCCCTCTGCCTAATTAACAAGGGACAAACCACTTACTCAGAGAAGCCTTCTGAGTGGCTGAAACCCCTGTCAATCATATGGTGGTCCTGCGGAGTTCCATTGAGGAACCAGAGTCAACCCAGAAGTCGGAAAGTTACATTTCACCAATGCGTCAAAATCTGGTACCGGTCAACTGAAGAGTGAACTATAGTCATAACTTCATCAACTAGAGTTACGTTATAACGTTACCGTTTTCCACGACGGTTGTGATTTCTATGGTACTTCGTTCTCTCCTTAAAAATGATTCATTTTCCCGTAAAAGGTCGGCTTCACAGGACCGGATAACTTGCCCGCGGTTTGGCGTTATTCATCTGTAGCTCACGCAGAACCCGTCTCTCGCACGCACCTGAGTCTGAGGACCGTTATGGAGTATTTTTACAAGCTCAACATGTCTTGAAAATGTAAAAATGTTCTTTTTCAACAGCTTGAACAATTTCAAATACATGTTTTTATAAACAAAACAAGTGAAATTGCTGATGGTCAAGGTACAATTTCTCATTTTGGAATTATAGTTCGACAGGTTGTCAAAAAGAAAACTGATGCCGATTTTACTGGGATTAGAAAGAGAGCAGGATTTGACTTTACCGGAACGGATGTCAGACACCCACCGTGCGTGAGACCATCCTCTCCCCGTTTACCTGGTGGTAAGACTGGCTACCCTAAAGCGATGGCGTCCGAGGTGGTCTGCGGGCTGATCTTCAGATTGCTTCTTCCGATATGTTTAGCAACAGGTACGTTTTACACATGAAAAGCTACCGCATCTCTTTGCGCATGAAAAATATACCGCATCTCTTGTGCACTGAATGTGCCATCCAAATAGACATGAAAATAGTCGGGGGGGAAAAAAAACCTCACAGCCATTGCAGATGACAGACTACAATAATACAATAATAATGTATATTAGCCTAATAAAAATAGTTATTATACTTTTATAAAGGAATTAAAATATCTTAAACATTTACAGAAGGCTGATCTGAGTAGTGTGTTGGGATTCTTGTTTTGCCACTAGTATACAGTTCTCTGTGATTTGTACTAACCATGTCTTTTACTGAAATCAATTTATTTATGGAAAAAGCCTAAAAGATGTGCCCATATTATTTCACACTGGTTGATTGCGCTTCTCATGACCTTTCACCTTTCAGTCGTATTCCAAACCCTATCTGCTCCAAGTTAATATCTGAAATAGCTTGGTTTGTTGATTAGCTGGTCAACAAAATGTGTCTTATTCCATAAAGCGCTTCTCTTACCATTCACTTCCTGTTTGTTACAGTCGCATTGCCTTTTGTAGCTGGTCTAGCTTCTAAAAAAAAGTAATGCCTTTCTCTTAGGTGGTATTTAAAGTAGGCAACCAAAATGGGTTATAGCCAATTTATTACCCGTCTGGTATTGGGTTATAGCCAATTTATTACCTATTTGGTATTGGGTTATAGCCGATTTATTACCCATTTGGTATTGGGTTATAGCCGATTTATAACCCATTTGGTATTGGGTTATAGCCGATTTATAACCCATTTGGTATTGGGTTATAGCCGATTTATAACCCATTTGGTATTGGGTTATAGCCGATTTATAACCCATTTGGTATTGGGTTATAGCCGATTTATAACCCGTTTGGTATTGGGTTATAGCCGATTTATAACCCGTTTGGTATTGGGTTATAGCCGATTTATAACCCGTTTGGTATTGGGTTATAGCCGATTTATAACCCGTTTGGTATTGGGTTATAGCCGATTTATAACCCATTTGGTATTGGGTTATAGCCGATTTATAACCCATTTGGTATTGGGTTATAGCCGATTTATTGCCATGTTTTTGCTTAAAAACATCTTCATGGTGAGAGAAATGCAGATTAGAAGTCACAGCCATCGTTCAGTTTCAAACACTTGAAGCGGGAACATGGATTATTGTATTAGTTTATCACAAGTATAAATTGTATTCACACTTATGTCAAGTGATATGCAGTCATGAAGTCATTCTTCAGCATTGCCTAGGGTGCTATGTGGGTACACAGGTGAACCAGTAACCTGAAAGTTGTCTGGTCCAAGTCACCGAGGCAAAAGACGATTTTCCATTCCAACCAAATGGACAATAACATATCTATCCTATTCTATATTCCATTTCCTGTAAATACATTTGGCCCGCAGCTGAAGGTTTAACTGGCACCAGTTAATGTACTGTACACATTCATGTTAACACAACAGTTTTGTCTACTTATTATTGCTTTGTCAAAACAGAGCTGGTCCTATTCACACCTTTTACACAGCTTCCAGTGACTCAGGTTTGCTGTTTGTGTGTTGCATTGTAGGTAGGCCAAGTCTGCTGTGTGTGTGTGTGTGTATTGTACTGTACAGCAATAGTCTATTCTGTGGTAGGCCACAATGGAAAACGATTAAGACATAACCACTAACAACTGTCCACTAGTACAATGTCTGTCTGTGTCCATATAGGACCACGACCAACCGCTCTTCTGGCTATAACAGCACTGACACGCCAACCAGACCAGGGGCTTTCTATAGACCAGCTCCATCAGTAGAGATGACTGTTCCAAACGGCACCCTATCCCCTATGTAGTGCACTACTCTTGACCAGAACCCTATGGAGATTAGTGTTCCAAACTGCACCCTATCCCCTATGCAAGTGCACTACTCTTGACCAGAGCCCTATGGAGAAGAGTGTTCCAAACTGCACCCTATCCCCTATGCAAGTGCACTACTCTTGACCAGAGCCCTATGGAGAAGAGTGTTCCAAACTGCACCCTATCCCCTATGCAAGTGCACTACTCTTGACCAGAGCCCTATGGAGAAGAGTGTTCCAAACTGCACCCTATCCCCTCTGCAAGTGCACTTCTCTTGACCAGAGCCCTGTGGATATAGGGCACCATTTTGGGATGCAAGTTTTGGGATGCAAGCCTAAGGACGATAATGCACCTCTTGACAGGCTTGAAGTTGAAACCCCCCTTCTGTCTCTTCCAGAAGCCACGGCGAGGCCACGGCTCGTCTCTGTTAATTGGTGGAAAGTCGTTTTAACAGGATGAATTAATAATGCGGTTGTAGAGGGATGAGAAGAACTGCCTTTCCTGTTATCGTAAACGTACCTTTAATATTTGATGTTTATTCACAAAGTGCCAATGATCAGGAGTCAATCCCAGGAACAGGGACGACTCACAGTAACTGGAAAACTGATAGAGAAGAGACAAAGCAAAGACAAGGGGGTAGCTAATGGAAACATAAACGGGGGGTGTTGGTGTGTGTTGTAATGTGAAGAGATGTTTTAGCCTGTAAAAAAGGGGATTTCCCGAGGATGAGATTTATGTCAATGAAGCTGAACACAATACAACTTTTTTTTTGCCCGAACAATTTGTGATACTCCCTGGTGTTACAACAGTATAGAGTTACTCCCTAGTGTTCCTCTGGTGTTACAGCAGTATAGAGTTACTCCCTGGTGTTACAACAGTATAGAGTTACTCCCTGGTGTTACAACAGTATAGAGATACTCCCTGGTGTTCCTCTGGTGTTACAGCAGTATAGAGTTACTCCCTGGTGTTACAACAGTATAGAGATACTCCCTGGTGTTACAACAGTATAGAGTTACTCCCTGGTGTTACAACAGTATAGAGATACTCCCTGGTGTTACAGCAGTATAGAGTTACTCCCTGGTGTTACAACAGTATAGAGATACTCCCTGGTGTTACAGCAGTATAGAGTTACTCCCTGGTGTTACAACAGTATAGAGATACTCCCTGGTGTTACAGCAGTATAGAGTTACTCCCTGGTGTTACAACAGTATAGAGATACTCCCTGGTGTTACAGCAGTATAGAGTTACTCCCTGGTGTTACAACAGTATAGAGATACTCCCTGGTGTTACAGCAGTATAGAGTTACTCCCTGGTGTTACAACAGTATAGAGATACTCCCTGGTGTTACAGCAGTATAGAGTTACTCCCTGGTGTTACAACAGTATAGAGATACTCCCTGGTGTTACAGCAGTATAGAGATACTCCCTGGTGTTACAACAGTATAGAGTTACTCCCTAGTATTCCTCTGGTGTTACAGCAGTATAGAGTTACTCCCTAGTATTCCTCTGGTGTTACAGCAGTATAGAGTTACTCCCTGGTGTTACAACAGTATAGAGATACTCCCTGGTGTTACAGCAGTATAGAGTTACTCCCTGGTGTTACAACAGTATAGAGATACTCCCTGGTGTTACAGCAGTATAGAGTTACTCCCTGGTGTTACAACAGTATAGAGATACTCCCTGGTGTTACAGCAGTATAGAGATACTTCCTGGTGTTCCTCTGGTGTTACAGCAGTATAGAGTTACTCCCTGGTGTTACAGCAGTATAGTGATACTCCCTTGTGTTACAACTGTTTGGAGTTACTCCCTAGTGTTCCTCTGGTGTTACAGCAGTATAGAGATACTCCCTGGTGTTACAACAGTATAGAGATACTCCCTAGTGTTCCTCTGGTGTTACAGCAGTATAGAGATACTCCCTAGTGTTCCTCTGGTGTTACAGCAGTATAGAGTTACTCCCTGGTGTTACAGCAGTATAGAGTTACTCCCTGGTGTTACAACAGTATAGAGATACTCCCTAGTGTTCCTCTGGTGTTACAACAGTATAGAGATACTCCCTGGTGTTACAGCAGTATAGAGATACTCCCTGGTGTTACAGCAGTATAGAGTTACTCCCTAGTATTCCTCTGGTGTTACAGCAGTATAGAGTTACTCCCTGGTGTTACAGTAGTATAGAGTTGCTCACTGGTGTTACAGCAGTATAGAGTTACTCCCTGGTGTTAAAGCAGTATAGAGGTACTCCCTGGTGTTACAACAGTATAGAGTTACTCCCTAGTATTCCTCTGGTGTTACAGCAGTATAGAGTTACTCCCTAGTGTTCCTCTGGTGTTACAGCAGTATAGAGATACTCCCTGGTGTTACAACAGTATAGAGTTACTCCCTAGTATTCCTCTGGTGTTACAGCAGTATAGAGTTACTCCCTGGTGTTACAACGGTATAGAGATACTCCCTGGTGTTACAGCAGTATAGAGTTACTCCCTTGTGTTACAGCAGTATAGAGATACTCCCTGGTGTTACAGCAGTATAGAGATACTCCCTGGTGTTACAACAATATAGAGTTACTCCCTGGTGTTACAACAGTATAGAGATACTCCCTGGTGTTACAACAGTATAGAGTTACTCCCTAGTGTTCCTCTGGTGTTACAACAGTATAGAGATACTCCCTGGTGTTACAGCAGTGTAGAGATACTCCCTGGTGTTACAACAGTATAGAGATAATCCCTGTTGTTACAGCAGTATAGAGATACTCCCTGGTGTTACAACAGTATAGAGTTACTCCATAGTGTTCCTTTGGTGTTACAACAGTATAGAGTTACTCCCTGGTGTTACAGCAGTATAGAGTTACTCCCGGGTGTTACAACAGTATAGAGTTACTCCCTGGTGTTACAACAGTATAGAGTTACTCCCTAGTGTTCCTCTGGTGTTACAGCAGTATAGAGTTACTCCCTGGTGTTACAACAGTATAGAGTTACTCCCTGGTGTTACAGCAGTATAGAGATACTCCCTGGTGTTAAAGCAGTATAGAGGTACTCTCTGGTGTTACAGCAGTATAGAGTTACTCCCTGGTATTACAACAGTATACTGAGAGTTACAGCAGTATAGAGTTACTCCCTGGTGTTACAACAGTATAGAGTTACTCCCTGGTGTTACAACAGTATAGAGACACTCCCTGGTGTTACAGCAGTTTAGAGATACTCCCTGGTGTTACAGCAGTATAGAGGTACTCCCTAGTGTTGCTCTGGTGTTACAGCAGTATAGAGATACTCCCTGGTGTTACAACAGTATAGAGATACTCCCTAGTGTTCCTCTGGTGTTACAGCAGTATAGAGATACTCCCTAGTGTTCCTCTGGTGTTACAGCAGTATAGAGTTACTCCCTGGTGTTACAGCAGTATAGAGTTACTCCCTGGTGTTACAACAGTATAGAGATACTCCCTAGTGTTCCTCTGGTGTTACAACAGTATAGAGATACTCCCTGGTGTTACAGCAGTATAGAGATACTCCCTGGTGTTACAGCAGTATAGAGTTACTCCCTAGTATTCCTCTGGTGTTACAGCAGTATAGAGTTACTCCCTGGTGTTACAGTAGTATAGAGTTGCTCACTGGTGTTACAGCAGTATAGAGTTACTCCCTGGTGTTAAAGCAGTATAGAGGTACTCCCTGGTGTTACAACAGTATAGAGTTACTCCCTAGTATTCCTCTGGTGTTACAGCAGTATAGAGTTACTCCCTAGTGTTCCTCTGGTGTTACAGCAGTATAGAGATACTCCCTGGTGTTACAACAGTATAGAGTTACTCCCTAGTATTCCTCTGGTGTTACAGCAGTATAGAGTTACTCCCTGGTGTTACAACGGTATAGAGATACTCCCTGGTGTTACAGCAGTATAGAGTTACTCCCTTGTGTTACAGCAGTATAGAGATACTCCCTGGTGTTACAGCAGTATAGAGATACTCCCTGGTGTTACAACAATATAGAGTTACTCCCTGGTGTTACAACAGTATAGAGATACTCCCTGGTGTTACAACAGTATAGAGTTACTCCCTAGTGTTCCTCTGGTGTTACAACAGTATAGAGATACTCCCTGGTGTTACAGCAGTGTAGAGATACTCCCTGGTGTTACAACAGTATAGAGATAATCCCTGTTGTTACAGCAGTATAGAGATACTCCCTGGTGTTACAACAGTATAGAGTTACTCCATAGTGTTCCTTTGGTGTTACAACAGTATAGAGTTACTCCCTGGTGTTACAGCAGTATAGAGTTACTCCCGGGTGTTACAACAGTATAGAGTTACTCCCTGGTGTTACAACAGTATAGAGTTACTCCCTAGTGTTCCTCTGGTGTTACAGCAGTATAGAGTTACTCCCTGGTGTTACAACAGTATAGAGTTACTCCCTGGTGTTACAGCAGTATAGAGATACTCCCTGGTGTTAAAGCAGTATAGAGGTACTCTCTGGTGTTACAGCAGTATAGAGTTACTCCCTGGTATTACAACAGTATACTGAGAGTTACAGCAGTATAGAGTTACTCCCTGGTGTTACAACAGTATAGAGTTACTCCCTGGTGTTACAACAGTATAGAGACACTCCCTGGTGTTACAGCAGTTTAGAGATACTCCCTGGTGTTACAGCAGTATAGAGGTACTCCCTAGTGTTGCTCTGGTGTTACAGCAGTATAGAGTTTCTCCCTGGTGTTACAGCAGTATAGTGATATTCCCTGGTGTTACAACTGTATAGAGTTACTCCCTGGTGTTACAACAGTATAGAGTTACTCCCTGGTGTTACAGTTACTCCCTAGTGTTCCTCTGGTGGTACAGCAGTATAGAGATACTCCAGGAAGGGTGGTCATCTGGTGTTACAGCAGTATAGAGTTACTCCCTGGTGTTACAGCAGTATAGTGATACTCCCTAGTGTTACAACAGTATAGAGATACTCCCTGGTGTTCCTCTGGTGTTACAGCAGTATAGAGGTACTCCCTGGTGTTACAGCAGTATAGAGATACTCCCTGGTGTTACAGCAGTATAGAGTTACTCCCTGGTGTTACAACAGTATAGAGATACCCCCTGGTGTTCCTCTGGTGTTACAACAGTATAGAGTTACTCCCTGGTGTTACAACAGTATAGAGTTACTCCCTGGTGTTCCTCTGGTGTTACAGCAGTATAGAGATACTCCAGGAAGGGTGGTCATCTGGTGTTACAGCAGCATAGAGATACTCCAGGAAGGGTGGTCATCTGCTGTTACAACAGTAAAGTGTTTCCCGCTGTCTCCCTTTACTGCTTGTTAGTGTGTGTGAGGTAGAGAGGCAGAGACAAGTAGAGAGAGGTAGAGATGGTTAGAGGCAGAGGAAGACAACAAGAGAGACAGAGAGAGGTAGAGAGAGGTAGAGGGAGACAGCAAGAGAGGCAGAGAGAGAAATAGAGAGGCAGAGAGAGGCAGAGAAAGGCGGAGAGAGGTGGAGAGAGGTAGAGATAGTTAGAGAGAGGCAGATAGAGGCAGAGAAGAGGTAGAGAGAGGTAGAGAGAGGTGGAGAAGAGGTAGAGAGAGGTGGTGAAGAGGTGGAGAGAGGTAGAGAGAGGTAGAGAGAGGTGGTGAAGAGGTGGTGAAGAGGTGGAGAAGAGGTAGAGAGAGGTGGAGAAGAGGTGGAGATAGGTACTGAAGAAGTAGAGATAGGTACTGAAGAGGTAGAGAGAGGTGGAGAAGAGGTAGAGAGAGGTGGAGAAGTGTTAGAGAGAGGTGGTGAAGAGGTGGAGAAGAGGCTGAGAGAGATAGAGAAGAAGTAGAGAGGTAGAGAGAGGTAGAGAGTGATTGAGGTAGAGAAGAAGTAGAGAGAGGTAGAGAGAGATCGAGAAGAGGTGGAGAGAGGTGTAGAGAGGTGGAGAGAGGTAGAGAAAGGTAGAGAGCGGTGGAGAGAGTTAGAGAAGAGGTAGAGAGAGGTAGAGAGAGGTGGAGAAGAGGTAGAGAGAGGTGGTGAAGAGGTGGAGAAGAGGTAGAGAGAGGTGGAGAAGAGGTAGAGAGAGGTAGAGAGAGGTAGAGAGAGGTGGTGAAGAGGTGGTGAAGAGGTGGAGAAGAGGTAGAGAGAGGTGGAGAAGAGGTGGAGATAGGTACTGAAGAAGTAGAGATAGGTACTGAAGAGGTAGAGAGAGGTGGAGAAGAGGTAGAGAGAGGTGGAGAAGAGTTAGAGAGAGGTGGTGAAGAGGTGGAGAAGAGGTGGAGAGAGGTGGAGAAGAAGTAGAGAGAGGTAGAGAGAGGTAGAGAGAGGTGGTGAAGAGGTGGTGAAGAGGTGGAGAAGAGGTAGAGAGAGGTGGAGAAGAGGTAGAGAGAGGTGGAGAAGAGGTGGAGAAGAGGTAGAGCGAGGTGGAGAAGAGGTAGAGAGAGGTGAAGAAGAGGTAGAGAGAGGCGGAGAAGAGGTAGAGAGAGGTATAGAGAGGTGGAGAAGAGGTAGAGAGAGGTGGAGAAGAGGTAGAGAGAGGTGAAGAAGAGGTAGAGAGAGGTAGAGAGGTGTAGAAGAGGTACAGAGAGGTGGAGAAGAGGTAGAGAGAGGTGAAGAGGTAGAGAAGAGGTAGAGAGAGGTAGAGAGAGGTGGAGAAGAGGTAGAGAGAGGTGAAGGGGTAGAGAGAGGTGTCTGGCCCTATGACGTTACATGGCGACTGTTTCCTGTTGCCCATCTGACAGCACCTGTAGGAGAGCAAACAGAGGTCTGAATGGAGTAGTGTGTACACAGTGACACAGTCCCCATTACCACACACACTGTCAGACCACAGGATTCTCTACCCCTCTCACTGCCTGTCTGTCTCTGTCTCTGTCTGTCTCTCTCTCTCTCTCTCTCTCTCTGCCCCTCTCTGTCCCTCTCTGTCCCTCTCTGTCCCTCTGTCCCTCTCTGTCTCTCTCTGTCTCTGTCTCTCTCTGTCCCTCTCTGTCTCTCTGTCTCTCTCTTTACTTGTCTATCTCTGTCTCTCTCTGTCACTCTCTGTCCCTCTGTCCCTGTCTGTCTCTCTGTCTCTCTCTGTCTCTCTCTCTCACTCCCTCACTCTCTCTCTCTCTTTTTCTCTCTCTCTCTCTCTCTCTCTCTCTCTCTCTCTCTCTCACTCACTGTCAAGAGAAACTATTTGCTATCCATATCTTCATCCATCTGTCCAGCCTGTGTGACCACCACTATGAGGGTTTAACCCACTGAGAGCAGCACCACTATGAGGGTTTAACCCACTGAGAGCAGCACCACTATGAGGGTTTAACCCACTGAGAGCAGCACCACTATGAGGGTTTAACCCACCGAGAGCAGCACCACTATGAGGGTTTAACCCACTGAGAGCAGCACCACTATGAGGGTTTAACCCACCGAGAGCAGCACCACTATGAGGGTTTAACCCACCGAGAGCAGCACCACTATGAGGGTTTAACCCACCGAGAGCAGCACCACTATGAGGGTTTAACCCACTGAGAGCAGCACCACTATGAGGGTTTAACCCACTGAGAGCAGCACCACTATGAGGGTTTAACCCACTGAGAGCAGCACCACTATGAGGGTTTAACCCACTGAGAGCAGCACCACTATGAGGGTTTAACCCACCGAGAGCAGCACCACTATGAGGGTTTAACCCACTGAGAGCAGCACCACTGAGAGCAGCACCACTGAGAGCGGCTATCTTCCTATCATTTGCTTCCAGTCCCTTACTCTACTGCCTCTCCTTTTTTCTTACACCATTGTATCTGCTGTAGAGGAGACAAAAGGTTTATTCAACTAGTAAATCTCTTCTCTGTAGTGATGTACTGGTATAAGGGTTTCTATTATAGGCCGACAGGTTAGTGGGTCTTCAATTCTCTCTGTTATCTCTGTCTGTCCCCGTCAGCCCAGACCAGAGCTTGGATCTCTGTATCTGTTATTAGGACCTTTTATGTTAGTTAGACTGGCGATCTAAATCAGGTTGAGTTCTATTCCATACTAGATTCAAGGTTGTAAGGTTACTTTGCTGTTTGTGGAAATCCATTATGTGGAACACAACAGTTATTATATCACAGCTCAGTTGGTATAGCAGGGTGCTTGCAATGCCAAGGATAGTGGGTTTGATTCCCGGGACCACCGGTACGTAAAAATGTATACAAGCATGACTGTAAGTCGGGTTTGCATGGCCTCAACTCAGGTTGCATGGCCTTAATTTATGTATGGAATGCTATGTGATAAGTATGTGTATAACAGTATATAAAGTATGCTAATGTATTGGCGTGAAGTACTTTAGTAAAAATATATTATATTATTTATCAACTATTTTGTATCTGTACATTACATTACTATTTATATTTTTTGGCAACTTTTACTTTTACTAAAGTTTTTTATAAAGTTACATTTTAACAGGAACATTTTTCAATTCACACATTTATCAAGAGAACATCCCTGGTCATCCCTACTGCCTCTGATCTGGTGGACTCACTAAACAGAGAACATCCCTGGTCATCTCTACTGCCTCTGATCTGGAGGACTCACTAAACAGAGAACATCCCTGGTCATCTCTACTGCCTCTGATCTGGAGGACTCACTAAACAGAGAACATCCCTGGTCATCCCTACCAGCCTCTGATTTGGAGGACTCACTAAACAGAGAACATCCCTGGTCATCCCTACTGCCTCTGATCTGGAGGACTCACTAAACAGAGAACATCCCTGGTCATCTCTACTGCCTCTGATCTGGTGGACTCACTAAACAGAGAACATCCCTGGTCATCCCTACTGCCTCTGATCTGGTGGACTCACTAAACAGAGAACATCCCTGGTCATCTCTACTGCCTCTGATCTGGAGGACTCACTAAACAGAGAACATCCCTGGTCATCCCTACTGCCTCTGATCTGGTGGACTCACTAAACAGAGAACATCCCTGGTCATCTCTACTGCCTCTGATCTGGAGGACTCACTAAACAGAGAACATCCCTGGTCATCCCTACCAGCCTCTGATTTGGAGGACTCACTAAACAGAGAACATCCCTGGTCATCCCTACTGTCTCTGATCTGGAGGACTCACTAAACAGAGAACATCCCTGGTCATCCCTACTAGTCTCTGATCTGGAGGACTCACTAAACAGAGAACATCCCTGGTCATCCCTACTTCCTCTGATTTGGAGGACTCACTAAACAGAGAACATCCCTGGTCATCCCTACTGCCTCTGATCTGGAGGACTCACTAAACAGAGAACATCCCTGGTCATCCCTACTGTCTCTGATCTGGTGGACTCACTAAACAGAGAACATCCCTGGTCATCCCTACTGTCGCTGATCTGGAGGACTCACTAAACAGAGAACATCCCTGGTCATCCCTACTGTCTCTGATCTGGAGGACTCACTAAACAGAGAACATCCCTGGTCATCCCTACTGTCTCTGATCTGGAGGACTCACTAAACAGAGAACATCCCTGGTCATCCCTACTGCCTCTGATCTGGAGGACTCACTAAACAGAGAACGTCCCTGGTCATCCCTACTGTCTCTGATCTGGAGGACTCACTAAACAGAGAACACCCCTGGTCATCCCTACTACCTCTGATCTGGAGGACTCACTAAACAGAGAACATCCCTGGTCATCCCTACTGCCTCTGATCTGGAGGACTCACTAAACAGAGAACGTCCCTGGTCATCCCTTCTGCCTCTGATCTGGAGGACTCACTAAACAGAGAACATCCCTGGTCATCCCTTCTAGCCTCTGATCTGGAGGACTCACTAAACAGAGAACATCCCCGGTCATCCCTACTGCCTCTGATCTGGAAGACTCACTAAACAGAGAACATCCCTGTTCATCCCTACTAGCCTCTGATCTGGAGGACTCACTAAACAGAGAACATCCCTGGTCATCCCTACTGCCTCTGATCTGGAGGACTCACTAAACAGAGAACATCCCTGGTCATCCCTACTGCCTCTGATCTGGAGGACTCACTAAACAGAGAACATCCCTACTGCCTCTGATCTGGAGGACTCACTAAACAGAGAACATCCCTGGTCATCCCTACTATCTCTGATCTGGAGGACTCACTAAACAGAAAACATCCCTGATAATCCCTACTGCCTCTGATCTGGAGGACTCACTAAACAGAGAACATCCCTGGTCATCCCTACTAGCTCTGATCTGGAGGACTCACTAAACAGAGAACATCCCTGGTCATCCCTACTGTCTCTGATCTGGAGGACTCACTAAACAGAGAACATCCCTGGACATCCCTACTGTCTCTGATCTGGAGGACTCACTAAACAGAGAACATCCCTGGTCATCCCTACTGCCTCTGATCTGGAGGACTCACTAAACAGAGAACATCCCTGGTCATCTACTGCCTCTGATCTGGAGGACTCACTAAACAGAGAACATCCCTGGTCATCCCTACTGCCTCTGATCTGGAGGACTCACTAAACAGAGAACATCCCTGGTCATCCCTACTGCCTCTGATCTGGAGGACTCACTAAACAGAGAACATCCCTGGTCATCCCTACTGCCTCTGATCTGGAGGACTCACTAAACAGAGAACATCCCTGCTCATCCCTACTGTCTCTGATCTGGAGGACTCACTAAACAGAGAACATCCCTGGTCATCCCTACTGCCTCTGATCCGGAGGACTCACTAAACAGAGAACATCCCTGGTCATCCCTACTGCCTCTGATCTGGAGGACTCACTAAACAGAGAACATCCCTGTTCATCCCTACTGTCTCTGATCTGGAGGACTCACTAAACAGAGAACATCCCTGGTCATCCCTACTGTCTCTGATCTGGAAGACTCACTAAACAGAGAACATCCCTGGTCATCCCTATTGCCTCTGATCTGTAGGACACACTAAACAGAGAACATCCCTTCTCATCCCTACTGTCTCGGATCTGGAGGACTCACTAAACAGAGAACATCCCTGGTCATCCCTTCTAGCCTCTGATCTGGAGGACTCACTAAACAGAGAACATCCCTGGTCATCCCTACTAGCCTCTGATCTGGAGACTAACTAAACAGAGAACATCCCTGGTCATCCCTACTGCCTCTGATCTGGAGAATAACTAAACAGAGAACATCCCTGGTCATCCATACTAGCTCTGATCTGGAGGACTCACTAAACAGAGAACATCCCTGGTCATCCCTACTGCCTCTGATCTGGAGGACTCACTAAACAGAGAACATCCCTACTGCCTCTGATCTGGAGGACTCACTAAACAGAGAACATCCCTGGTCATCCCTTCTAGCCTCTGATCTGGAGGACTCACTAAACAAAGAACATCCCTGGTCATCTACTGCCGCTGATCTGGAGGACTCACTAAACAGAGAACATCCCTGGTCTTCCCCACTGCCTCTGATCTGGAGGACTCACTAAACAGAGAACATCCCTGGTCTTCCCCACTGCCTCTGATCTGGAGGACTCACTAAACAGAGAACATCCCTGGTCAGCCCTACTGCCTCTGATCTGGAGGACTCACTAAACAGAGAACATCCCTGGTCATCCCTACTTCCTCTGATCTGGAGGACTCACTAAACAGAGAACATCCCTGGTCATCCCTACTAGCCTCTGATCTGGAGGACTCACTAAACAGAGAACATCCCTGGTCATCCCTACTACCTCTGATCTGGAGGACTCACTAAACAGAGAACATCCCTGGTCATCCCTACTGCCTCTGATCTGGAGGACTCACTAAACAGAGAACATCCCTGCTCATCCCTACTGTCTCTGATCTGGAGGACTCACTAAACAGAGAACATCCCTGGTCATCCCTACTGCCTCTGATCTGGAGGACTCACTAAACAGAGAACATCCCTGGTCATCCCTACTGCCTCTGATCTGGAGGACTCACTAAACAAAGAACATCCCTGTTCATCCCTACTGTCTCTGATCTGGAGGACTCACTAAACAGAGAACATCCCTGGTCATCCCTACTGTCTCTGATCTGGAAGACTCACTAAACAGAGAACATCCCTGGTCATCCCTATTGCCTCTGATCTGTAGGACACACTAAACAGAGAACATCCCTTCTCATCCCTACTGTCTCGGATCTGGAGGACTCACTAAACAGAGAACATCCCTGGTCATCCCTTCTAGCCTCTTATCTGGAGGACTCACTAAACAGAGAACATCCCTGGTCATCCCTACTAGCCTCTGATCTGGAGACTAACTAAACAGAGAACATCCCTGGTCATCCCTACTGCCTCTGATCTGGAGACTAACTAAACAGAGAACATCCCTGGTCATCCATACTAGCTCTGATCTGGAGGACTCACTAAACAGAGAACATCCCTGGTCATCCCTACTGCCTCTGATCTGGAGGACTCACTAAACAGAGAACATCCCTACTGCCTCTGATCTGGAGGACTCACTAAACAGAGAACATCCCTGGTCATCCCTTCTAGCCTCTGATCTGGAGGACTCACTAAACAAAGAACATCCCTGGTCATCTACTGCCGCTGATCTGGAGGACTCACTAAACAGAGAACATCCCTGGTCTTCCCCACTGCCTCTGATCTGGAGGACTCACTAAACAGAGAACATCCCTGGTCTTCCCCACTGCCTCTGATCTGGAGGACTCACTAAACAGAGAACATCCCTGGTCAGCCCTACTGCCTCTGATCTGGAGGACTCACTAAACAGAGAACATCCCTGGTCATCCCTACTTCCTCTGATCTGGAGGACTCACTAAACAGAGAACATCCCTGGTCATCCCTACTAGCCTCTGATCTGGAGGACTCACTAAACAGAGAACATCCCTGGTCATCCCTACTACCTCTGATCTGGAGGACTCACTAAACAGAGAACATCCCTGGTCATCCCTACTGCCTCTGATCTGGAGGACTCACTAAACAGAGAACATCCCTGCTCATCCCTACTGTCTCTGATCTGGAGGACTCACTAAACAGAGAACATCCCTGGTCATCCCTACTGCCTCTGATCTGGAGGACTCACTAAACAGAGAACATCCCTGGTCATCCCTACTAGCCTCTGATCTGGAGGACTCACTAAACAGAGAACATCCCTGTTCATCCCTACTGTCTCTGATCTGGAGGACTCACTAAACAGAGAACATCCCTGGTCATCCCTACTGTCTCTGATCTGGAAGACTCACTAAACAGAGAACATCCCTGGTCATCCCTATTGCCTCTGATCTGTAGGACACACTAAACAGAGAACATCCCTTCTCATCCCTACTGTCTCGGATCTGGAGGACTCACTAAACAGAGAACATCCCTGGTCATCCCTTCTAGCCTCTGATCTGGAGGACTCACTAAACAGAGAACATCCCTGGTCATCCCTACTAGCCTCTGATCTGGAGACTAACTAAACAGAGAACATCCCTGGTCATCCCTACTGCCTCTGATCTGGAGACTAACTAAACAGAGAACATCCCTGGTCATCCATACTAGCTCTGATCTGGAGGACTCACTAAACAGAGAACATCCCTGGTCATCCCTACTGCCTCTGATCTGGAGGACTCACTAAACAGAGAACATCCCTACTGCCTCTGATCTGGAGGACTCACTAAACAGAGAACATCCCTGGTCATCCCTTCTAGCCTCTGATCTGGAGGACTCACTAAACAAAGAACATCCCTGGTCATCTACTGCCGCTGATCTGGAGGACTCACTAAACAGAGAACATCCCTGGTCTTCCCCACTGCCTCTGATCTGGAGGACTCACTAAACAGAGAACATCCCTGGTCTTCCCCACTGCCTCTGATCTGGAGGACTCACTAAACAGTGAACATCCCTGGTCAGCCCTACTGCCTCTGATCTGGAGGACTCACTAAACAGAGAACATCCCTGGTCATCCCTACTTCCTCTGATCTGGAGGACTCACTAAACAGAGAACATCCCTGGTCATCCCTACTAGCCTCTGATCTGGAGGACTCACTAAACAGAGAACATCCCTGGTCATCCCTACTACCTCTGATCTGGAGGACTCACTAAACAGAGAACATCCCTGGTCATCCCTACTGCCTCTGATCTGGAGGACTCACTAAACAGAGAACATCCCTGCTCATCCCTACTGTCTCTGATCTGGAGGACTCACTAAACAGAGAACATCCCTGGTCATCCCTACTGCCTCTGATCTGGAGGACTCACTAAACAGAGAACATCCCTGGTCATCCCTACTGCCTCTGATCTGGAGGACTCACTAAACAGAGAACATCCCTGTTCATCCCTACTGTCTCTGATCTGGAGGACTCACTAAACAGAGAACATCCCTGGTCATCCCTACTGTCTCTGATCTGAAAGACTCACTAAACAGAGAACATCCCTGGTCATCCCTATTGCCTCTGATCTGTAGGACACACTAAACAGAGAACATCCCTTCTCATCCCTACTGTCTCGGATCTGGAGGACTCACTAAACAGAGAACATCCCTGGTCATCCCTTCTAGCCTCTGATCTGGAGGACTCACTAAACAGAGAACATCCCTGGTCATCCCTACTAGCCTCTGATCTGGAGACTAACTAAACAGAGAACATCCCTGGTCATCCCTACTGCCTCTGATCTGGAGACTAACTAAACAGAGAACATCCCTGGTCATCCATACTAGCTCTGATCTGGAGGACTCACTAAACAGAGAACATCCCTGGTCATCCCTACTGCCTCTGATCTGGAGGACTCACTAAACAGAGAACATCCCTACTGCCTCTGATCTGGAGGACTCACTAAACAGAGAACATCCCTGGTCATCCCTACTGCCTCTGATCTGGTGGACTCACTAAACAGAGAACATCCCTGGTCATCCCTACCAGCCTCTGATCTGGAGGACTCACTAAACAGAGAACATCCCTGGTCATCCCTATTGCCTCTGATCTGTAGGACACACTAAACAGAGAACATCCCTTCTCATCCCTACTGTCTCGGATCTGGAGGACTCACTAAACAGAGAACATCCCTGGTCATCCCTTCTAGCCTCTGATCTGGAGGACTCACTAAACAGAGAACATCCCTGGTCATCCCTACTGCCTCTGATCTGGAGGACTCACTAAACAGAGAACATCCCTACTGCCTCTGATCTGGAGGACTCACTAAACAGAGAACATCCCTGTTCATCCCTACTGTCTCTGATCTGGAGGACTCACTAAACAGAGAACATCCCTGGTCATCCCTACTGTCTCTGATCTGGAAGACTCACTAAACAGAGAACATCCCTGGTCATCCCTATTGCCTCTGATCTGTAGGACACACTAAACAGAGAACATCCCTTCTCATCCCTACTGTCTCGGATCTGGAGGACTCACTAAACAGAGAACATCCCTGGTCATCCCTTCTAGCCTCTGATCTGGAGGACTCACTAAACAGAGAACATCCCTGGTCATCCCTACTAGCCTCTGATCTGGAGACTAACTAAACAGAGAACATCCCTGGTCATCCCTACTGCCTCTGATCTGGAGACTAACTAAACAGAGAACATCCCTGGTCATCCATACTAGCTCTGATCTGGAGGACTCACTAAACAGAGAACATCCCTGGTCATCCCTACTGCCTCTGATCTGGAGGACTCACTAAACAGAGAACATCCCTACTGCCTCTGATCTGGAGGACTCACTAAACAGAGAACATCCCTGGTCATCCCTTCTAGCCTCTGATCTGGAGGACTCACTAAACAAAGAACATCCCTGGTCATCTACTGCCGCTGATCTGGAGGACTCACTAAACAGAGAACATCCCTGGTCTTCCCCACTGCCTCTGATCTGGAGGACTCACTAAACAGAGAACATCCCTGGTCTTCCCCACTGCCTCTGATCTGGAGGACTCACTAAACAGTGAACATCCCTGGTCAGCCCTACTGCCTCTGATCTGGAGGACTCACTAAACAGAGAACATCCCTGGTCATCCCTACTTCCTCTGATCTGGAGGACTCACTAAACAGAGAACATCCCTGGTCATCCCTACTAGCCTCTGATCTGGAGGACTCACTAAACAGAGAACATCCCTGGTCATCCCTACTACCTCTGATCTGGAGGACTCACTAAACAGAGAACATCCCTGGTCATCCCTACTGCCTCTGATCTGGAGGACTCACTAAACAGAGAACATCCCTGCTCATCCCTACTGTCTCTGATCTGGAGGACTCACTAAACAGAGAACATCCCTGGTCATCCCTACTGCCTCTGATCTGGAGGACTCACTAAACAGAGAACATCCCTGGTCATCCCTACTGCCTCTGATCTGGAGGACTCACTAAACAGAGAACATCCCTGTTCATCCCTACTGTCTCTGATCTGGAGGACTCACTAAACAGAGAACATCCCTGGTCATCCCTACTGTCTCTGATCTGAAAGACTCACTAAACAGAGAACATCCCTGGTCATCCCTATTGCCTCTGATCTGTAGGACACACTAAACAGAGAACATCCCTTCTCATCCCTACTGTCTCGGATCTGGAGGACTCACTAAACAGAGAACATCCCTGGTCATCCCTTCTAGCCTCTGATCTGGAGGACTCACTAAACAGAGAACATCCCTGGTCATCCCTACTAGCCTCTGATCTGGAGACTAACTAAACAGAGAACATCCCTGGTCATCCCTACTGCCTCTGATCTGGAGACTAACTAAACAGAGAACATCCCTGGTCATCCATACTAGCTCTGATCTGGAGGACTCACTAAACAGAGAACATCCCTGGTCATCCCTACTGCCTCTGATCTGGAGGACTCACTAAACAGAGAACATCCCTACTGCCTCTGATCTGGAGGACTCACTAAACAGAGAACATCCCTGGTCATCCCTACTGCCTCTGATCTGGTGGACTCACTAAACAGAGAACATCCCTGGTCATCCCTACCAGCCTCTGATCTGGAGGACTCACTAAACAGAGAACATCCCTGATCATCCCTACTGCCTCTGATCTGGAGGACTCACTAAACAGAGAACATCCCTGGTCATCCCTACTGCCTCTGATCTGGAGGACTCACTAAACAGAGAACATCCCTGGTCACCCCTACTGCCGCTGATCTGGAGGACTCACTAAACACAAATGCTTTGTTTGTAAATGATGTCTGATTGCTGGAATGTGTCCCTGGCGATCCGTCAATAATAAAAAATAAATAAAATAAAATGGTGCCGTCTGGTTTAATATAAGGAATTTGAAATTATTTACACTTTTAATCAAGTATGACAATTTATGACTTTTTGCACCAGTGGTTATAGCATTTCTTTCACATCAATTTAGACAAGTGTGTTTGGGTAAGCGCCATCTACTATTTATATTACACTGTAAATAACACACTGTCTCAGCCCTGTGTATGTGTGAATGGCAGGGTTACACCATAACAACACTCTGTCTCAGCCCTGTGTATGTGTGAATGGCAGGGTTACACCATAACAACACCCTGTCTCAGCCCTGTGTATGTGTGAATGGCAGGGTTACACCATAACAACACCCTGTCTCAGCCCTGTGTATGTGTGAATGGCAGGGTTACACCATAACAACACCCTGTCTCAGCCCTGTGTATGTGTGAATGGCAGGGTTACACCATAACAACACCCTGTCTCAGCCCTGTGTATGTGTGAATGGCAGGGTTACACCATAACAACACCCTGTCTCAGCCCTGTGTATGTGTGAATGGCAGGGTTACACCATAACAACACCCTGTCTCAGCCCTGTGTATGTGTGAATGGCAGGGTTACACCATAACAACACCCTGTCTCAGCCCTGTGTATGTGTGAATGGCAGGGTTACACCATAACAACACCCTGTCTCAGCCCTGTGTATGTGTGAATGGCAGGGTTACACCATAACAACACCCTGTCTCAGCCCTGTGTATGTGTGAATGGCAGGGTTACACCATAACAACACCCTGTCTCAGCCCTGTGTATGTGTGAATGGCAGGGTTACACCATAACAACACCCTGTCTCAGCCCTGTGTATGTGTGAATGGCAGGGTTACACCATAACAACACACTGTCTCAGTGAGTAACACACCGTTTAATCATCCTTCTCACTGTGAGTCAATAGCTTGGTTCATGTCATTTTAATTCCTCCAGTTAAACTCCTCAGATGGGGACTTTAAAGACAGAGTGGCCAGACGACGGACAGCTCTGTTTTCATCCAGCTGGGTGGTAGAATAGAATAGAAAAAAATATAACAGAATAGAATATGATAGAATATAACAGAATAGAATATGATAGAATAGAATATGATAGAATAGAACAGAATAGAATTGAAAAGAACAGAATAAAATAGAACAGAATAGAATAGAACAGAATAGAATATGACAGAATAGAACAGAATAGAATATGACAGAATAGAACAGAATAGAATATGATAGAATAGAACAGAATAAAATTGAAAAGAACAGAATAAAATAGAACAGAATAGAATAGAACAGAATAGAATATGACAGAATAGAACAGAATAGAATATGATATGATAAAATATAATAGAACAGAATAGAATATGATAGAATAGAATATGATAGAATAGAATTTGATAGAATAGAATATGATAGAATAGAACAAAATAAAATAGAACAGAGTACAATAGAATATGATAGAATAGAACAGAATAAAATAGAATATGATAAAATATAACAGAATATAATATAATAAAATAGTTGACAGTTGATGATAGCTCAGTGGATGATAGCTCAGTTGATGATAGCTCAGTTGATGATAGCCCAGTGGATGATAGCTCAGTTGATGATAGCTCAGTGGATGATAGCTCAGTTGATGATAGCTCAGTTGATGATAGCTCAGTTGATGATAGCTCAGTGGATGATAGCTCAGTTGATGATAGCTCAGTTGATGATAGCTCAGTTGATGATAGCTCAGTGGATGATAGCTCAGTTGATGATAGCTCAGTGGATGATAGCTCAGTTGATGATAGCTCAGTGGATGATAGCTCAGTTGATGATAGCTCAGTGGATGATAGCTCAGTTGATGATAGCTCAGTGGATGATAGCTCAGTTGATGATAGCTCAGTGGATGATAGCTCAGTTGATGATAGCTCAGTTGATGATAGCCCAGTAGATTATAGCCCATTGAATTATAGTCCAGTTGATGATAGCCCAGTGGATTATAGTCAGGTTGATTATAGCCCAGTGGATTATAGCCCAGTGGATTATAGTCAGGTTGATTATAGTAAGGATTGATGATAGCCCAGTGGATTATAGCCCAGTGGATTATAGTAAAGATTGATGATAGCTCAGTTGATGATAGCTCAGTTGATGATAGCTCAGTGGATGATAGCTCAGTTGATGATAGCCCAGTGGATTATAGCCCAGTGGATTATAGTAAAGATTGATGATAGCTCAGTTGATGATAGCTCAGTTGATGATAGCTCAGTTGATGATAGCTCAGTTGATGATAGCCCAGTTGATGATAGCTCAGTTGATGATAGCTCAGTGGATGATAGCTCAGTTGATGATAGCTCAGTTGATGATAGCCCAGTTGATGATAGCTCAGTGGATGATAGCTCAGTTGATGATAGCTCAGTTGATGATAGCCCAGTTGATGATAGCTCAGTGGATGATAGCCCAGTTGATGATAGCTCAGTTGATGATAGCTCAGTTGATGATAGCTCAGTTGATGATAGCTCAGTTGATGATAGCCCAGTTGATGATAGCTCAGTGGATGATAGCTCAGTGGATGATAGCTCAGTTGATGATAGCTCAGTTGATGATAGCCCAGTGGATTATAGCTCAGTTGATGATAGCCCAGTGGATTATAGCCCAGTGGATTATAGTCAGGTTGATGGTAGCTCAGTTGATGATAGCCCAGTGGATTATAGTCAGGTTGATTATAGCCCAGTGGATTATAGTCAGGTTGATTATATCCCAGTGGATTATAGTAAAGGTTGATGATAGCCCAGTGGATTATAGTAAAGGTTGATGATAGCCCAGTGGATTATAGTAAAGGTTGATTATAGTCAGGTTGATTATAGTCAGGTTGATGATAGCCCAGTGGATTATAGTCAGGTTGATGATAGCTCAGTGGATTATAGTAAAGGTTGATGATAGCTCAGTGGATTATAGTAAAGGTTGATGATAGCCCAGTTGATTATAGTCAGGTTGATTATAGCCCAGTGGATTATAGTCAGGTTGATTATAGCCCAGTGGATTATAGTCAGGTTGATTATAGCCCAGTGGATTATAGTCAGGTTGATTATAGCCCAGTGGATTATAGTAAAGGTTGATGATAGCCCAGTGGATTATAGTAAAGGTTGATGATAGCCCAGTGGATTATAGTAAAGGTTGATTATAGTCAGGTTGATTATAGTCAGGTTGATGATAGCCCAGTGGATTATAGTCAGGTTGATGATAGCTCAGTGGATTATAGTAAAGGTTGATGATAGCTCAGTGGATTATAGTAAAGGTTGATGATAGCCCAGTTGATTATAGTCAGGTTGATTATAGCCCAGTGGATTATAGTCAGGTTGATTATAGCCCAGTGGATTATAGTCAGGTTGATTATAGCCCAGTGGATTATAGTCAGGTTGATTATAGCCCAGTGGATTATAGTAAAGGTTGATGATAGCTCAGTGGATTATAGTAAAGGTTGATGATAGTTCAGTGGATGATAGTAAAGGTTGATGATAGCCCAGTTGATAATAGTCCAGACCTCTGCTTTGCTCTGTCTAGATAGAGTTACGGTCAGGTCAAAGGCCAAGAGGTTTGAGGGTTATGGCAGTGTTCCCAACCCGGTCTTTAAAAATACATTTAATCAGACTAGTGCAGTGTTCCCGACCTCGTCCATTCCATATATACAGTATGTGCCAATTCCAGCACTAACACACTTGTCAACTTTATTATTTGAACCCTTTATGAGCTGAAATCCTACTCCCCAGCACACGGTCAGATATGGCCACGTCTCTACGCTGGGCTCCCTTCGCATTGTTGACATGGTAGACCTCAGCCAGTTAATTCATCTGCTGAGTTCACATTGACATCCAGAGATTGTCAGCGTGATTTTAACTACAACAAGAGGATTGCGAGGCTGATATCGTACAGGCCAAACATCAATAGCATCATAGCCATGTCCACATATCTGTATGGTACGTGTGTGTGTGTGTGTGTGTGTGTGTGTGTGTGTGTGTTCAGACCAAACACCACAGCCATGTAGAGATATCTAATCCATATCAGCATGTCTCTTTATGTCTCTGATCCATACTGTGTGGAACTTAAACCAGAGGATGTTAAATACAGTATGTTGTTTTACTTTACTATCATCGTCACTTTTGATTCAATTACTAATCTCTCTCTCTCTCTCTCTCTGTGTGTGCGTGTGTGTGTGTGTGTGTGTGTGTGTGTGTGTGTGTGTGTGTGTGTGTGCGTGGTTACAGCTTGCTTGTTCCGGTACAATGGGCTATCATTCGTCTACCTCATCTACCTCCTCCTTATCCCCCTCTTCGCTGAGCCCACCAGCACAACCATGCAGGGTAAGTCTCCTCCTCCTCCTCCTCCTCCTCTTCCTCTTCCTCTTCCTCTTCCTCCTTCTCCTCTTCCTTTTCCTCCTCCTCCTCCTCCTCCTCCTCTTCCTTCTCCTCTTCCTTCTCCTCCTCCTCCTTTTCCTCCTCCTCCTCCTCCTTCTCCTCCTCCTCCTTTTCCTCCTCCTCCTTCTCCTCCTCCTCCTTTTCCTCCTCCTCCTCCTCTTCCAAACCACTCAACACTGTGGTTCCTGGAGCAGACCACGTACACTGTTTAATAATACATATAGCTAGATTGGCTCAGGAGAAGAGAGGAGAGGAGAAAAGAGGAGAGGAGAGGAGAGGAGGAGAGGACTCTGACGGTGTCCACCAGGAATAAAAGACACGAGGGCGATAGAGGGAGAAAGGGAGCAGGGAGGGATGGCGGGAGGGATGGCGGGAGGGATGGAGGGAGAAAGGGAGCAGGGAGGGATGGAGGGAGAAAGGGAGCAGGGAGGGATGAAGGGAGAAAGGGAGCAGGGAGGGATGGAGGGAGAAAGGGAGCAGGGAGGGAGGGATGGAGGGAGAAAGGGAGCAGGGAGGGATGGAGGGAGAAAGGGAGCAAGGAGGGAGGGATGGAGGGAGAAAGGGAGCAGGGAGGGATGGAGGGAGAAAGGGAGGGAGGGATGGAGAGAGGAAGGGAGCAGGGAGGGCTGGAGGGAGAAAGGGAGCAGGGAGGGATGGAGGGAGTGAGAAAGGGAGCAGGGAGGGAGGGATGGAGGGAGAAAGGGAGCAGGGAGGGATGGAGGGAGAAAGGGAGCAGGGAGGGATGGAGGGAGGGAGAAAGGGAGCAGGGAGGGATGGATGGAGGGAGAAAGGGAGCAGGGAGTGCAGGAGGGAGGGAGAAAGGGAGCAGGGAGGGATGCAGGGAGAAAGGGAGCAGGGAGGGATGGAGGGAGAAAGGGAGCAGGGAGGGAGGGATGGAGGGAGAAAGGGGGCAGGGAGGGAAGGATGAGGGAGAAAGGGAGCAGGGAGGGATGGAGGGAGAAAGGGAGCTGGGAGGGAATGAGGGAGGGAGAAGGGAGCAGGGAGGGATGGAGGGAGAAAGGGAGCAGGGAGGGATGGAGGGAGAAAGGGAGCAGGGAGGGAGGGAGGGAGAAAGGGAGCAGGGAGGGAAGGATGGAGGGAGAAAGGAAGCAGGGAGGGATGGAATGAGAAAGGGAGCAGGGAGGGATGGAGGGAGAAAGGGAGCAGGGAGGGATAGATGGAGGGAGAAAGGGAGCAGGGAGGGATGGAGGGAGAAAGGGAGCACGGAGGGATGGAGGGATAAAGGGAGAAGGGAGGGATGGAGGGAGAAAGGGAGCAGGGAGGGATGGAGGGAGAAAGGGAGCAGGGAGGGATGGAGGGAGAAAGGGAGCAGGGAGGGAAGGAGGGAGAAAGGGAGCAGGGAGGGATGGAGGGAGAAAGGGAGCAGGGAGGGATGGAGGGAGAAGGGGAGCAAGGAGGGAGGGAGGGAGAAAGGGAGGGATGGAGGGAGAAAGGGAGCAGGGAGGGATGGAGGGAGAAAGGGAGCAGGGAGGGAGGGAGAAAGGGAGCAGGGAGGGATGGAGGGAGAAAGGGAGCAGGGAGGGAAGGATGGAGGGCGAAAGGGAGCAGGGAGGGAGAAAGGGAGCAGGGAGGGATGGAGGGAGAAAGGGAGCAGGGAGGGATGGAGGGAGAAAGGGACCAGGGAGGGAGGGAGGGATAAAGGGAGAAGGGAGGGATGGAGGGAGGGAGAAAGGGAGCAGGGAGGGATGGAGGGAGAAAGGGAGCAGGGAGGGATGGAGGGATAAAGGGAGCAGGGAGGGATGGAGGGAGGGAGAAAGGGAGCAGGGAGGGATGGATGGAGGGAGAAAGGGAGCAGGGAGGGATGGAGGGATAAAGGGAGCAGGGAGGGATGGAGGGAGGGAGAAAGGGAGCAGGGAGGGATGGATGGAGGGAGAAAGGGAGCAGGGATGGATGGATGGAGGAAGGAAAGGAGCAGGGAGGGAAGGATGGAGGGAGAAAGGGAGCAGGGAGGGATGGAGGAAGGAAGGGAGCAGGGAGGGAAGGATGGAGGAAGGAAGGGAGCAGGGAGGGATGGATGGAGAGAGAAAGGGAGCAGGGAGGGATGGAGGGAGGGAGGGAGAAAGGGAGAAGAGAGGGAAGGATGGAGGGAGAAAGGGAGCAGGGAGGGATGGATGGAGGGAGAAAGGGAGCAGGGAGGGATGGAGGGAGGGAGGGGGGGGAGAAGAGAGGGAAGGATGAAGGAAGGAAGGGAGCAGGGAGGGAAGGATGCAGGGAGAAAGGGATGAAGACAGGGAAATAACAGCCTGTCAATCAGGAAGTAAAGAAGAAGAGATAAGAGATGGAGGGTGAGAAGGAAGGAGGGATGAATGGACAGAGGGAAGGAAGGATGGAATGGAGGGTGAGAAGGAAGGATGGATGGATTTACGGAGGGAAGGAAGGATGGAATGGAGGGTGAGAAGGAAGGATGGATGGATGGACGGAGCGAAGGAAGGATGGAATGGAGGGTGAGAAGGAAGGATGGATTAATGGATGGAGGGTGAGAAGGAAGGAGGGATGGAGGGACGGAGGGTGAGAAGGAAGGAGGGATGGATGGACGTAGGGAAGGATGGAATGGAGGGTGAGAAGGAAGGATGGATGGATGGACGGAGGGAAGGAAGGATGGAATGGAGGGTGAGAAGGAAGGATGGATGGACGGAGGGAAGGAAGAATGGAATAGAGGGTGAGAAGGAAGGATGGATGGATGGACGGGAAAGAAGGAGGGAATGAAGGGTGAGTAGGAAGGAGGGATTGGAGGGGGAGTAGGAAGGAGGGATTGGAGGGTGAGTAGGAAGGAGGGATTGGAGGGTGAGTAGGAAGGAGGGATTGGAGGGTGAGTAGGAAGGAGGGATTGGAGGGTGAGAAGGAAGGAGGGATTGGAGGGTGAGTAGGAAGGAGGGATTGGATGGTGAGAAGGAATGATGGATGGATGAATGGATGGATGGATGGAGGGAGGACAGAAGATAGGAAGGGATAGTAGGTTGGAAGGAGGACTAGTTGGAGGAAGGGCTGATGGAATGAAGGGATGGAGTGAGCGGAAGGGATAGAGTGAGGTATGGAGGAAGGAGAGGAGAGTCTTTAAAGTGTACCACTTACCCTTTCATCAATAGGTAATGAGAGAAGAAGACTTCTTAATGTTAATGTCATGTAATGTATGATGCTGACAGCAGGTTGACTTCAGGATCACATAATATCACATACACCGAGTGGACAAAACATTAGGAACACCTGCTCTTTCGACATAGACGGACCAGGGGAATCCAGTTGAAAGATATGATCCCTTATTGATGTCACCTGTTAAATCCACTTCAAATTAGTGTAGATGAAGGGGAGGAGACTGGGTTAAAGAAGGATTTTTAAGCCTTGAGATAATTGAGGCATGGATTGTGTACGTGTGCCATTCAGAGGGATGACTGGGTGAAACTAAATATTTAACGCCCTTTGAACAGGGTATGGTAGTAGGTGCCAGGCGCACCGGTTTGTGTCAAGAACTGCAACGCTGCTGTTTATTATTGAACATCCTGGTGCTACCCTCATCCTCTACATATAGACTCTATTGAACATCCTGGTCCTACCCTCATCCTCTACATATAGACTCTATTGAACATCCTGGTCCTACCCTCATCCTCTACACAACGACTCTATTGAACATCCTGGTCCTACCCTCATCCACCACATATAGACTCTATTGAACATTCTGGTCCTACCCTCATCCTCTACATACAGACTCTATTGAACATCCTGGTCCTACCCTCATCCTCTACATATAGACTCTATTGAACATTCTGGTCCTACCCTCATCCTCTACATACAGACTCTATTGAACATCCTGGTCCTACCCTCATCCTCTACATATAGACTCTATTGAACATCCTGGTCCTACCCTCATCCTCTACATATAGACTCTATTGAACATCCTGGTCCTACCCTCATCCTCTACATACAGACTCTATTGAACATCCTGGTCCTACCCTCATCCTCTACATATAGACTCTATTGAACATCCTGGTCCTACCCTCATCCTCTACACATAGACTCTATTGAACATCCTGGTCCTACCCTCATCCTCTACATATTGACTCTATTGAACATCCTGGTCCTACCCTCATCCTCTACACAACGACTCTATTGAACATCCTGGTCCTACCCTCATCCTCTACATATAGACTCTATTGAACATCCTGGTCCTACCCTCATCCTCTACATATAGACTCTATTGAACATTCTGGTCCTACCCTCATCCTCTACATACAGACTCTATTGAACATCCTGGTCCTACCCTCATCCTCTACATATAGACTCTATTGAACATCCTGGTCCTACCCTCATCCTCTACATATTGACTCTATTGAACATCCTGGTCCTACCCTCATCCTCTACATATAGACTCTATTGAACATCCTGGTCCTACCCTCATCCTCTACATATAGACTCTATTGAACATCCTGGTCCTACCCTCATCCTCTACATATAGACTCTATTGAACATCCTGGTCCTACCCTCATCCTCAACACATAGACTCTATTGAACATCCTGGTCCTACCCCCATCCTCTACATATAGACTCTATTGAACATCCTGGTCCTACCCTCATCCTCTACACAACGACTCTATTGAACATCCTGGTCCTACCCTCATCCTCTACATATAGACTCTATTGAACATCCTGGTCCTACCCTCATCCTCTACATATAGACTCTATTGAACATCCTGGTCCTACCCTCATCCACCACATATAGACTCTATTGAACATCCTGGTCCTACCCTCATCCTCTACATTTAGACTCTATTGAGCATCCTGGTCCTACCCTCATCCTCTACATATAGACTCTATTGAACATCCTGGTCCTACCCTCATCCTCTACATATAGACTCTATTGAACATCCTGGTCCTACCCTCATCCTCTACATATAGACTCTATTGAACATCCTGGTCCTACCCTCATCCTCTACATCCTCTCTATTGAACATCCTGGTCCTACCCCCATCCTCTACATATATACTAGTCTGTCTGCTTCTACTGTCTGTGGTATTAGGGGGTTGAGCCTGCAGAGGTTCAGACTTGGGGAGAAATGATCAACTGAAAGGATACCACGCACAATGACAGACACAAACACAGGCAGACAGACACGTACGTTCATGTACACAGGTACAGATGAACATAAGCACCAACAAAAATGTAGTTTGCTTTAACTTTAGCATGTCTGTCTGTTTTGACACAGACAACTTTAACTTTCTCTGAGCAATTGTATCAGTATAAAATGTTATAATTTCCCCCATTAGCGCAGTATTTTAGCTGTTTTATTTTCTACAGTCATTATTACTCATGTTTATCAAGGGTGTCAAATCATTTAGGGTCCAGCTGTACCACTTCCTGAGTAACGTAACGTTGCACCAACAAAGCTTAAAGTTATACCGTTTTTTGTTGTTGTTGTTGGGGTGGGGGGGGTGGGGAAGGGGTTACATAGTTTAAACGTACCATTTTTAGTTGAATCTAAATAGTGTCTTATTTCTCGATAATAGATACTATTTCTCGATAATATTTCTCTGTCTGGCACCGTTGGACAATTATTGGTGTCCTTTTCCAAGCTGTTATTTGCCCCTTGCTGAATATGTGGTCCGATTATTACATTTTTTTCCTGAGACGTTATGGGTGAGGAAAGAGCCAAAGTAGTGCCTTGTCCAGAAGTTAAGAACCAATTTGAACCTTATAACTCCACTTCCTATTAACGAGCATTCCTCTCTCTCTCTCTCCCGGTGACCGTCAGGGGAAATTCTAGGGAAAACAAGAACCCAAAACTTTCTCTCCAGTATTTTAATAAGGCTGGCTAGGAGAGATGTTGTTTGGAGGTATCCACATGAAATAAATACTATAGTATACTATGGTTAAATACTATATAGTATACTATGGTTAAGTACTATAGTATACCATGGTTAAATACTATAGTATACTATGGTTAAATACTATAGTATACTATGGTTAAATACTATAGTATACTATGGTTAAATAATATTGTATACTATAGTTAAATACTATAGTATACTATGGTTAAGTACTATAGTATACTATGGTCAAATACTATAGTATACCATGATTAAATACTATTGTATACCATAGTTAAATACTATAGTATACTATGATTAAATAATATAGTGTACTATGATTAAATACTATAGTATACTATGTTTAAATACTATAGTATACTATGGTTAAATACTATAGTATACTATGGCTAAATACGATAGTATACTATGGTTAAATACTATAGTATACTATGTTTAAATACTATAGTATACTATGTTTAAATGCTATAGTATACTGTGGTTAAATACTATAGTATACTATGGTTAAATACTATAGTATACTATGGTTAAATACTATAGTATACTATGGTTAAATACTATAGTATACTATGGTTATATACTATAGTATAATATGGTTAAATACTATAGTATACTATGGTTAAATACTATAGTATACTATGGTTATATACTATAGTATAATATGGTTAAATACTATAGTATACTATGGTTAAATACTATAGTATACTATGATTAAATACTACAGTATACTATGGTTAAGTACTATAGTATACTATGGTTAAATACTATAGTATACTACGGTTAAATACTATAGTATACTACTGTTAAATACTATAGTATACTATGGTTAAGTACTATTATATACTATGTTTAAATACCATAGTATACTATGGTTAAATACTATAGTATACTATGGTTAAATACTATAGTATACTATGGTTAAATACTATAGTATACTATGGTTGAATACTATAGTATACTATGGTTAAATGCTATAGTATACTATGGCTAAATACGCTAGTATACTATGGTTACATACTATAGTATACTATCATTAAATACGATTGTATACTATATTTAAATACTATAATATACTATGGTTACATACTATAGTATAATATGGTTAAATACTATAATATACTATGGTTAAATAATATAGTATACTATGTTTAAATACTATAGTATACTATGTTTAAATACTATAGTGTACTATGGTTAAATACTATAGTATACTATGGTTAAATACTATAGTATTCACTGGACTGAAGTCAGCAAAAACACGACAGTGAATACTGTGATATTTACTGTAGTTTTGCGGACATGACTGTAGTATACTGTAGTATTAAAGTTTACTATAGTGTAAATACTGTAGTATTAAAGTTTACTATAGGGTAAATACTGTAGTAATAAAAAAAATCTGTATAATTATTTATATACAGTATAAGTCAAATGTTTGGATGCTCTGTAATGAATACTCTGGGAGAAAACGGTGTAGATTCACGCGCAGAGCACGGCACGTGTTAATTTTGCCTTGAAAGACAGGGCTACATTCAAGAACACAAAAAAACAGAACCCCCCCCACCCAAGAGGCTGCCTCCTACCTTGGGAGCGGGACGATCCGGACAGTTACGGTGGAATGCCTGAATCATCTCTGGATCGAGGATGTCCTAGTCGGGGACCCAGGACCGGTCTTCAGGCCCATAACCTTCCCAGTCCACTGGATAGTGGATGCGACCTCAGGCATTTAGAATCAAGGATGGCCTGAATGGCGTAGGCAGGTTCCCCCCCGAATTCCAATGGTGGGGGCGCACTGCGGGTTGAGACTGGAGGATGAAGAGGACTGGAGGATGAAGAGGACTGGAGGATGAAGAGGACTGGAGGATGAAGAGGACAGGAGGATGAAGAGGACTGGAGGATGAAGAGGACTGGAGGATGAAGAGGACAGGATGAAGAGGACTGGAGGATGAAGAGGACTGGAGGATGAAGAGGACTGGAGGATGAAGAGGACTGGTTTTAAAAGAGACGCATGGAAGGACGAGGATATTTTATTCCGACGGGGTAACTGGAGGCGGTAGGTGACAGGGTTGATGCGATGGGTTATCTTGAAGGGACCAATGAAGCGAGGACAGAACTTTTTGCAGGGGAGGCGGATGTCTCTGGTAGAGAGCCACACGCTGTCCGGGGTGAAACAGTGGCGTAGGTTGGCGTTGTCTGTCGGCAAAGCGTTTCTGGGTATTAGAGGCTTCCTGCAGATGCCGATGAGCGGTCTCTCCCATACCCGCTCACTACACTGAACCCAGTCGTCGACAGCTGGGACAGTACCTGGCTCTGCCTTCCAGGGAAACATGGTGGGGGGTTGGTAACCAAGCACACACTGAAACGGAGTAAGGCGGAGGAATGAATGCATGTGTGAGTTCTGAGAGTATTCGGCCCAGGCCATATACCAACTCCAGTCGTGTGGAGAGGCAAAACATTGTTGGAGGAGGTACTTCCCTATTTCAGGTGTTCCGTCTGCCCGTTGGTCTGGGGATGGTACCCAGAGGAGAGGCTGAGGGCAACCCCCAGTCGGTCACAGAAGGCTTGCCACACCCGGGAGACAAACTGGGGCCCGCGGTCAGAGACGATGTCCTCCAGAATGCCATACAGACGGAACACCTGATGGAACATACACTCTGCCAATTCCATGGCGTTACGTAAATGAGGAAGAGGAACCAGACGATACATTTTTGAAAAATGGGCTACTATGACAAGGGTGGTGGAAGGTCGAAACCAGAGGTTTCAGGATGGTCTGTGATGAAGTCAACAGCTATGTGGGATCACAGTCTGTGAGGAATTGGCAAAGGTTGAAGTTTTCCTGGAAGGGGGATTGCGAGGGCTTTTGGTTCGGGCGCAGACTGAACAGGAGAGTACGTAATCCCTTACGTTGGATGCCAGTGAGGACCACCTGAACTTACAGGCTAGAAGTTCGGTGGTTCGTGTAATGCCCGGATGTCCTGACCCCAAGGACGTGTGACATCATTGCATCAGTCTGGGGTATAACAGCTGCTGGTATGTAACTCCTCCCAGCTGGTGTCTCAGGAGGATCCGGGTCAGAGGTTAGGACTTCTTCTATGGCAGAGTGAACCTCCCACTGTACTGGTCCCATAAAGCAAGAGGAAGGAAGAATGGGTGTAGGGTCTGAGTTACTGGTCGGAAGGTCAAACTGGTGAGAGAGAGCATCAGCTTTTACGTTTTTCTTTCCAGGGATGTAAGTAACATGAAAATGGAAGCATGTGAAGAGAGCCCAGCGGGCTTGTCTGGAGTTTAATCTCTGATTTATTCCAGATTACGATGATCTGTTAGGACAAGAAAGGGATGTTGTGCCCCTGCCAACCCACTCGAAAGGCCAGCTGGATGGCAAGGAGTTCTGTTCCCCACATCGTAATTCATCTCAGCGGAGGATAACTTCCTGGAGAAGAAGGCACGGGGATGTGATTTTGGAGGTGTTCCCACCCGCTGAGAGAGTACGTCTCCTACTCCTACTTCGGAGGAATCCACCTCCAGGGTGAAAGGACGGGTCGGATCAGGTTGGAGAAGGACGGGAGCTGAGGTGAAGAGGCATTTCAAGTTGTTGAAAGCACTTAGGGTGCGATCAGTCCATTGAAGGGTCCGGGTCTTTTGTCTGGTAAGGGCAGTGAGCGGGGCGGCAGTAGAACTGAAGTTTCTGAATGAACCGGCGATAGTAGTTGGAGAACCCAATGAAACGTGGATTCCTCCGAAGTAGGAGTAGGAGACGTACTCAGTGATTTATTTCGAATTCAAGGCACACTTAAACAGCATGGCTACTACCACAGCATTCTGCAGCGATACACCATCCCATCTGAAGCAATTACACCATGAAGGCCTGATTTACGCAGTCTCCTCTGAACAGTTAATGTTGAGATGTGTCTGTTACTTGAACTCTGTGAAGCATTTATTTGGGCTGCAGTTTCTGTGGTAGTGGTAACTCTAATGAACTTATCCTCTGCAGCGAGAGAGCCAGTTGATGAGAGCCAGTTTCATCATAGTGCTTGATGGTTTTTGCGACTGCACTTGAAGAAACTTTTCAAAGTTCTTGACATTTTCCGGATTGACTGACCTTCATGTCTTAAGTAATAATGGACTGTCATTTGTCTTTGCTTATTTGAGCTGTTCTTGCCATAATATGGACTTGGTCTTTTACCAAATAGGGCTATCTTCTGTATACCACCCCTAACTTGTCACAACACAAATGATTGGCTCAAACGCATTAAGAAGGAAGGAAATTCTACAAATTAACAAGGCACACCTGTTAACTGAAATGCATTCCAGGTGACGACCTCATGAAGCTGGTTGAGAGAATGCTAAGAGTGTGCAAAGCTGTCATCAAGACAAAGGGTGGCGACTTTGAAGAATCTCAAATGTAAAATATATTTAGATTTGTTTAACTCTTTTCTGGTTACTACATGATTCCATATGTGTTATTTCATCAGTTTTGATGTCTTCACTATTATTCTACAATGTAGAAAATAGTAAAAATAAAGAAAAACCCTAGGAGAG
>NC_048572.1:88569329-88571829 GCF_013265735.2 Oncorhynchus mykiss | reverse complement strand
GGCTATATACAGGGTGTTACGGTACAGAGTCAATGCGGAGGCTATATACAGGGTGTTACGGTACAGAGTCAATGTGGAGGCTATATAAAGGGGACTGGTACCGAGTCAATGTGGAGGCTATATACAGGGTGTTACGGTACAGAGTCAATGCGGAGGCTATATACAGGGTGTTACGGTACAGAGTCAATGTGGAGGCTATATAAAGGGGACTGGTACCGAGTCAATGTGGAGGCTATATACAGGTTGTTACGGTACAGAGTCAATGTGGAGGCTATATACAGGGGGTACTGGTACCGAGTCAATGTGCGGGGGTACAGGTTAGTCGAGGTAATTTGTACATTTAAGTAGGGGTAAAGTGACTATGCATAGATAATAAACAGCGAGTAGCAGCAGTGTAAAAACAAAGGGGGGGAGGGGGGGGGGGGGGGTCAATGCAAATAGTCCAGGTGGCCATTTGATTAATTGTTCTGCAGTCTTATGGCTTGGCCCTAGACTTGGAGCTCCAGTACCGTCTGACACCGCCTAGTATACAAACAATTCGAGCTTGCCATAAACCCCCTTCAGCCCCCATCTGTGCCCTGGACACCATATGTGAATTGATCGCCCCCCATCTATCTTCAGAGTTCATACTGTTAGGTGACCTAAACTGGGACATGCTTCCTAAAATCTAAGCTAGATGCCCTCAATCTCGCACAAATCATCAAGGAACCTACCAGGTACATCCCTAAATCCGTAACCATGGGCAGCCTCTTAGATATCATCCTGATCAACTTGCCCCCTAAATACACCTCTGCTGTTTTCAACCGGGATCTCAGCGATCACTGCCTCATTGCCTGCATGCGTAATGGGGTCCACGGTCAGACTTGACTGCCCTTGACCAGCACAAAAACATCCTGTGGCATTCTGCATTAGCATCAAATAGCCCCCGCGATATGCAACTTTTCAGGGAAGTCAGGAACCAATATACACAGTCAGTTAGGAAAGCAAAGACTAGCTTTTTCAAACAGAAATTTGTTTCCTGTAGCACTAATTCCAAAACGTTCTGGGACACTGTAAAGTCCATGGAGAACAAGAGCACCTCCTCCCAGCTACCCACTGCACTGAGGCTAGGAAACACTGTCACCACAGATAAATCCACAATAATTGATAATTCAATAAGCATTTTTCTACGGATGGTCATGCTTTCACCCTGGCTACCCCTACCCCGGCCAACATCTCAGCACCCCCTGCAGCAACTTGCCCAAGACGCCCCCCCCCCCCCCCAGCTTCTCCTTCACCCAAATCCAGACAGCTGATGTTCTGAAAGAGCTAAAAAATCTGAATCCCTACAAATCAGCTGGGCTAGACAAACTGGTTGTAGGTTGTCTCACCGTTGTCAGTGATCAGGCCTACCACCACCGTGTCGCCAGCAAACTTAATGATGGTGTTGTAGTTGTGTGTGGCCACGCAGTCGTTGGTGAACGGAGTAAAGGAGGGGACTGAGCACGCACCCCTGAGGGGCCCCCATGTTGATGATCAGCGTGGCAGATGTTGTTGCCTACCATTACCACCTGGGGACGGCCCATCAGGAAGTACAGTTGCAGAGGGAGGTGTTTAGTCCCAGGGTCCTTAGCTTAGGGTCCAAAGATGAGCTTTGAGGGCACTATGGTGTTGAACGCTGAGCTGTAGTCAATGAATAGCATTCTCACATAGGTGTTCCATTTGTCCAGGTGGGAAAGGGCAGTGTGGAGTGCAATTGAGATTGCATCATCTGTGGATCTGTTGGAGCGGTAAGCGAATTGGAGTGGGTCTAGGGTTTCTGGGATAATGGCGTTGATGTGAGCCATGACCAGCCTTTCAAAGCACTTCATGGCTACAGACGTGAGTGCTATGGGGGCAATAATCATTTAGGCAGGTTACCTTCACTTCCTTGGGCACAGGGACAATAGTGGACTGCTTGAAACATGTAGGTATCACAGACTCAGTCAGGGAGAGGTTGAAAATGTCAGTGAAGACACTTGAATGTTGACCTGTTTAAAGGTCTTGCTCACATCGGCTACAGAGAGCGTGATCACACAGTCGTCCGGAACAGCTGGTGCTCTCATGCATGCTTCAGTGTTGCTTGCCTCGAAGCGAATAAACCCATGTTCATATCCCCTGCCTCAATACTGTGCCCTCTAAACTATAGTAAATGCATGAACTGAGGAATTCTATCACAAGTCTACAGGAAAGGTTACTCACAATGCCAGCATGGTTTGCTGAATCACCTCGGTTACACTTCACTGCAACATCAATGTCAAAATGGTGGTGGTATTATTTTAATAACGTTTTTGACCCCTGAGGATGAGAATGTTCACTTCCTCTGTGTGACGGGAGGTCTGTTCATCCTACTGTATTCTATTATCACCATAACAGCTATTAACAACAATTATCCCAAATACCTGTAGGTGTGTAATAAAACCTGGCTCATGTGTGGAGCAGCTGTGGAGCTTCTCTCTCTCTCTCTCTCTCTCTCTCTCTC
>NC_048572.1:88519329-88566829 GCF_013265735.2 Oncorhynchus mykiss | reverse complement strand
GGGCTAAGTTAGGAGATGCACCACTTTTAGGAGATGACATAGCCTTACTGAACTCACTAACATGTTCTCACATAGCCTTACTGAACCCACTAACATGTTCCAACATAGACTTACTGAACCCACTAACATGTTCCAACATAGACTTACTGAACCCACTAACATGTTCCAACATAGACTTACTGAACCCACTAACATGTTCCAACATAGACTTACTGAACCGACTAACATGTTCCAACATAGACTTACTGAACCCACTAACATGTTCCAACATAGCCTTACTGACCCGACTAACATGTTCTCACATAGCCTTACTGAACTCACTAACATGTTCTCACATAGACTTACTGAACCCACTAACATGTTCCAACATAGACTTACTGAACCGACTAACATGTTCTCACATAGACTTACTGAACCCACTAACATGTTCCAACATAGACCTACTGAACCCACTAACATGTTCCAACATAGACTTACTGAACCCACTAAGATGTTCCAACATAGACTTACTGAACCCACTAACATGTTCTCACATAGACTTACTGAACCCACTAACATGTTCCAACATAGACTTACTGAACCCACTAACATGTTCCAACATAGACTTACTGAACCCACTAACATGTTCTCACATAGACTTACTGAACCCACTAACATGTTCTCACATAGACTTACTGAACCCACTAACATGTTCCAACATAGCCTTACTGAACCCACTAACATGTTCTCACATAGACTTACTGAACCCACTAACATGTTCTCACATAGCCTTACTGAACCCACTAACATGTTCCAACATAGCCTTACTGAACCCACTAACATGTTCCAACATAGCCTTACTGAACCCACTAACATGTTCCAACATAGACTTACTGAGCCCACTAACATGTTCTCACATAGACTTACTGAACCCACTAACATGTTCTCACATAGACTTACTGAACCCACTAACATGTTCCAACATAGCCTTACTGAACCCACTAACATGTTCTCACATAGACTTACTGAACTCACTAACATGTTCTCACATAGCCTTACTGAACCCACTAACATGTTCCAACATAGCCTTACTGAACCCACTAACATGTTCTCACATAGCCTTACTGAACCCACTAACATGTTCCAACATAGACTTACTGAGCCCACTAACATGTTCTCACATAGACTTACTGAACCCACTAACATGTTCTCACATAGACTTACTGAACCCACTAACATGTTCCAACATAGCCTTACTGAACCCACTAACATGTTCTCACATAGACTTACTGAACCCACTAACATGTTCCAACATAGACTTACTGAGCCCACTAACATGTTCTCACATAGACTTACTGAACCCACTAACATGTTCTCACATAGACTTACTGAGCCCACTAACATGTTCTCACATAGACTTACTGAACCCACTAACATGTTCTCACATAGCCTTACTGAACCCACTAACATGTTCCAACATAGACTTACTGAGCCCACTAACATGTTCTCACATAGACTTACTGAACCCACTAACATGTTCTCACATAGACTTACTTAACCCACTAACATGTTCCAACATAGCCTTACTGAACCCACTAACATGTTCTCAAATAGACTTACTGAAGCCACTAACATTTTCCAACATAGCCTTACTGAACCCACTAACATGTTCCACATAGACTTACTAAACCCACTAACATGTTCTCACTTATCCTTACTGAACCCACTAACATGTTCTCACATAGACTTACTGAACCCACTAACATGTTCCAACATAGCCTTACTGAACCCACTAACAGGTTCTCACATAGACTTACTGAACCCACTAACAGGTTCTCACATAGACTTACTGAACCCACTAACATGTTCTCACATAGACTTACTGAACCCACTAACATTTTCCAACATAGACTTACTGAACCCACTAACATGTTCTCACATAGACTTACTGAACCCACTAATATGTTCTCACATAGACTTACTGAACCCACTAACATGTTCTCAAATATCCTTACTGAACCCACTAACATGTTCTCACATAGACTTACTGAACCCACTAATATGTTCTCACATAGACTTACTGAACCCACTAACATGTTCTCAAATATCCTTACTGAACCCACTAACATGTTCTCACATAGACTTACTGAACCCATGTATTGTATTTTTCGTCAACGATCTACCCGAAATATTCTGTAAAAGTGTAAGAAAAATTTATGAAAAAATAAAACACTCATATATCTTGGTTTCAACCCCGTTAGTCTATACATGTTTGAATCACATTTGGCATTGATTACAGAGTCTTTTTGGGTACGTCTCTTAAGAGCTTTCCACACCAGGATTGTTCAACATTTACATATTTTTTAAAAACATTTTTGTAATTTAGCAGACACTTTTATCCAGAGCGACTTAAAGTTAATGTATTCATCTTAATAAGATAGCTAGGAGGGACAACAACAGGCCAAGAGATCTGAGGTAGCAGAACGTTGTGATCGGGTTGGGGTGTAGGGTTTGAGCATAGCCTGAAAGTAGGGAGGGACAGTTCCTCTTGCTGCTCCAAAGGTAAGCAACGTGGATGCGAGCCTCAACTGGAGGCCAGTGGAGTGTGAGGAGGGGCGGGGTGACATGAGAGAACTTGGGAAGGTTTGAACACCAGGCGGGCTGCAGTGTTCTGGATAAGTTGAAGGGGTTTGATGGCAGAAGCAGGGAGCCCAGCCAGCAGAGGGTTGTAGTAGCCACGACGGGAGATGACAAGTGCCTGGATTAGGACCTGCGCTGCTTCCTGTGTGAGTTAGGGCCGTACTCTACGGATGTTGTAGAGCGTGAACCTGCAGGAACGGTGTTTGCAGAGAACGACAGGGTGTTGTCCAGGGTCACACCAAGGTTCTTTGCACTCTGGGAGGGCGACACTTTGGAGTTGTCAACCGTGATGAGGTCTTTAAGCGGGGCAGGCCTTCCCCGGGAGGAAGAGCAGCTCCGTCTTGTCCAGGTTGAGCTTGAGGTGGTTGGCCGACATCCAAGTTGAGATATCTCCCGGGCACACAGAGATGCGTGTCGCCACCTGGGTGTCAGAAGGGGGGAATTCAACATTCTTCAAGCTCTGCCAAATTGGTTGTTCATCATTGCTAGACAACCATTTTCAGGGCTTGCCATAGATTTTCAAGCAGATTTAAGTCAAAACTGTACCTCAGCCACTCAGGAACATTCTCTGTCTTCTTGGTAAGCAACTCCAGTGTAGATTTGGCCTTGTGTTTTAGGTTATTGTCCTGCTGAAAGGTGAATTCATGACCCAGTGTCATGTGGAAAGCAGACTGAACCAGGTTTTCCTCTAGAATTTTGTCTGTGCTTAACTCCATCCCATTTCTTATTTATCCTGAAAAACTCCCCAGTCCTTAACGATGACAAGCACACCCATAACATGATGCAGCCACTACTATGCTTGAACATATGGAGAGTGGTACTCAGTAATGTGTTGTATTGGATTTGCCCCAAACAACAAGTTGCATTTGGGACAAAAAAGTGAATTGCTTGGACAGATTTTTTGCAGTATTACTTTAGTACCTTGTTGCAAACAGGATGCATGTTTTGGAATATTTTTATTCTGTACAGGCTTCCTTCTTTTCACTCTTGTCATTTAGGTTAGTGTTGTGGAGTAACTACAATGTTGTTGATCCATCCTCAGCTTTCTCCTATCACAGCCAAATCAAATTTTATTGGTCACATACACGTGTTTAGCAGATGTTATTGCAGGGGTAGCGAAATGCTTGTAAACTCTGTAACTGTTTTAAAGTCACCATTGGCATTTACCGTGAAATCCCTGAGAGGTTTCCTTCCGCTCCGGCAACTGTGTTAGGAAGGACGCCTGTATCTTTGTAATGACTGGGTGTATTGATACACCATCCAAAGTGTCATTAATAACTTCATCATGCTCAAAGGGATATTCAATGTCTTTTTTGTTCTTGTTGTTGAGATGATGAGGCAGAGATGTTTAGTAATGTAAAACTCACATCGCGTAGGGAAAATAAAGCGAAGGGAACAACTTTTACAGGCTGAAACAGGAAAACAACGTGAGGGATTAATTTTGTGGAGGTGTTGGGAGTTGTGGACTTCACTGAACATCTGGAACACTCAATAGACTTCCTATCAGTTGTGAAACTCCACTGCGTCTAGACAAGGCAGAACCCTGACCCCCCCCCCCCCCCCCCCCCTCTTTGTTCTAATGGCCTCTCACGCTTTAACAGGAGCTAAATAAATTTTCCATTTCAATTTTCCTTCCTCCGATGGCTATAATGACCATACCGCCTTGGGCAACACTGTACAAGCACAGTAGGCAGTATGCGTTGGTAGCTACTAGCAGCTGCCACCAACTGCCAACATTAGCTTTAAGGTAGGAAATCAATGGGTGTGAAGGGAGGGAAAGAATTGAAGGGGGAGGTGGGCAATTAGAAACGTTTTTTATTTTTTTTCTCTTTATAATTACCCCGTAACATTAAACAGAAATACCTATATGAAACTGGGCATTTCTTTATTGCTCTGCGTTGCAGCATGAATGTCTAGAGGTTTTATTTATTTAACACGTTGAATAGAAGGAAGGAAGGAAGGAAGGAAGGAAGGAAGGAAGGAAGGAAGGAAGGAAGGAAGGAAGGAAGGAAGGAAGGAAGGAAGGAAGGAAGGAAGGAAGCCATATTCCTTTTTTTTTTCTTTTTTTTAGACTGAAAGACTTTTAACATCTGAACAGAACGTTGTTGTTTTTTTGTTTATTCGGACCAAATGTCCGCAAGATTTTAGTTCCAGATTTCCGAGATAAATTTAAAGTCAGATCAAGTTAAAAACATTTTTTTTTACTGTACAATGGAATTATAAAATGATATAATTACGTAGGAGACTTTCTTATTAACTCTGTAGGTCGCGGATGTACACATGACGCGTCACTGCATAGCTGGTTCTGAATTACAGGTCTCAGTTCAGATACAGGACTCGACTCTTCCAAATAATAGGGGAAGATGTTGGTATTTCCTTAGTACTGTACGTTACTAATGCCCGTCAAAACAAATATACATTTTTATTAATCTATCCAGATCTAACATCTCTACACCCCTTTCCTTTTGGCTAGACCACGGGGATATGGACAAGAAGCTTTCCCTCATTCTGAAACAGTTCTGATCTTATCTCAGGATAGTGTACATCATTTCCTGTGCTTCTTCATTGGCCAGAGCCAAATAAGCCATTAGGGTCAGAACCTGACATGTATGAATGGGCTACCTCACTAAGCTAACATGGTGACAGACAGCTGCTACAGAGCAGAGCAGGGAGAACGGAGATTAATAGACAGGAGCAGACAGGAGCAGACCTGCTTGTCTCGCTCCTCCTCCTCCTCCTTCTCCTGTTCCTCCTCCTCCTCCTGTACCTCCTACTGCTCCTCCTCCTCCTCCTGTTCCTCCTCCTGCTCCTCCTCCTCCTCCTGCTCCTCCTCCTTTTCCTCCTCCTTCTCCTGCTCCTCCTCCTGTTTCTCCTCCTCCTCTTGCTCCTCCTCCTCCCGCTCCTCCTGTACCTCCTCCTGCTCCTCCTGTACCTCCTCCTGTTCCTCCTCCTCCTGCTCCTCCTCCTCCTCCTGTTCTTCCTCCTTCTCCTCCTCCTCCTCCTCCTTCTCCTGTTCCTCCTCCTCCTCCTGTACCTCCTACTGCTCCTCCTCATCCTCCTGTTCCTCCTCCTGCTCCTCCTCCTCCTCCTGCTCCTCCTCCTTTTCCTCCTCCTTCTCCTGTTCCTCCTCCTGTTTCTCCTCCTCCTCTTGCTCCTCCTCCTCCCGCTCCTCCTGTACCTCCTCCTGCTCCTCCTCCTGTTCCTTCTCCTGCTCCTCCTCCTGTACTTCCTGCTGCTCCTCCTCCTGCTCCTCCTTCTCCTGTTCCTCTTCCTCCTGCTCCTCCTGCTCCTCCTCCTTCTGCTCCTCCTCCTGTTCCTCCTCGTCCTCCTTTTCCTCCTGTTCCTCCTCCTGCTCCTCCCCCTGTACCTCCTCCTGCTCCTCCTCCTGCTTCTCCTCCTGCTCCTCCTGCTCCTTCTCCTGCTCCTCCTCCTTTTCATCCTCCTTCTCCTGCTCCTCCCCCTGTACCTCCTCCTGCTCCTCCTCCTGCTTCTCCTCCTGCTCCTCCTGCTCCTTCTCCTGCTCCTCCTCCTTTTCATCCTCCTTCTCCTGCTCCTCCTCCTGTTCCTCCTCCTCCTCCTCTTGCTCCTCCTCCTCCCGCTCCTCCTGTACCTCTTCCCGCTCCTCCTCCTGTACCTTCTCCTCCTCCTGCTCCTCCTCCTGTTCCTGCTCCTCCTCCTGTTCCTTCTCCTGCTCCTCCTCCTCCTTCTCCTGCTCCTTTTCCTGCTCCTTCTCCTCCTGTTCCTACCCCTGCTCCTCCTCCTGCTCCTCCTCCTTTTCCTCCTCCTCCTCCTCCTGTTCCTCCTCCTGCTCCTTCTCCTCCTGCTCCTCCTCCTGCTCCTCCACCTGCTCCTCCTCCTGTTCCTCCTGTTCCTCCTCCTGTTCTGGATCTTCTCTCTCTCTCTCTCTCTCTCTCCTCTCTCTCCTCACTGCTTTGGGCTGAGGTTTAAATACAGAGCTCGTCCCCAGCCACATATACATTCACCACCACCACCAAGGCCCTCCTGCTAAATTTGACACCTCCCTCCCTGGGCAGATAGAGAGTAATGATATTATTAATACGTAATATTATTTATCAATATATTATAGTCACACTGTAAATGTGACAGCGTTTAAATGGGGCCAGTGGAAAAACATGCAGCACTAGACTATCAGGATCAAGGGAGAGAGAAGAATGCAATGAAACTGTCTACAGCAGTAGTCTGACAGGGTAAAGCCAGTAGTCTGACAGGGTAAAGTAGTCTGACAGGGTAAAGCCAGCACTGTGACAGGGTAAAGCCAGTAGTCTGACAGTGTCAAGTAGTCTGACAGGGTAAAGCTAGTACTGTGACAGGGTAAAGCCAGTAGTCTGACAGTGTCAAGTAGTCTGACCGGGTAAAGCCAGTAGTCTGACAGGGTAAAGTAGTCTGACAGGGTAAATCCAGTAGTCTGACAGGGTAAAGCCAGTAGTCTGACAGGGTAAAGCCAGTAGTCTGACAGGGTAAAGCCAGTAGTCTGACAGGGTCAAGTAGTCTGACAGGGTAAAGTAGTCTGACCGGGTAAAGCCAGTAGTCTGACAGGGTAAAGCCAGTAGTCTGACAGGGTAAAGCCAGTAGTCTGACAGTCAAGCCAGTAGTCTGACAGGGTAAAGTAGTCTGACAGGGTAAAGCCAGTAGTCTGACAGGGTAAAGCCAGTAGTCTGACAGGGTAAAGCCAGTAGTCTGACAGTGTAAAGCCAGTAGTCTGACAGGGTAAAGCCAGTAGTCTGACAGTCAAGCCAGTAGTCTGACAGGGTAAAGTAGTCAGACAGGGTAAAGCCAGTAGTCTGACAGGGTAAAGCCAGTAGTCTGACAGTCAAGCCAGTAGTCTGACACGGTAAAGTAGTCTGACAGGGTAAAGCCAGTAGTCTGACAGGGTAAAGTAGTCTGACAGGGTAAAGCCAGTAGTCTGACAGGGTAAAGCCAGTAGTCTGACAGGGTAAAGCCAGTAGTCTGACAGGGTCAAGCCAGTAGTCAGACAGGGTAAAGCCAGTAGTCTGACAGGGTAAAGCCAGTAGTCAGACAGGGTAAAGCCAGTAGTCTGACAGGGTAAAGCCAGTAGTCTGACAGGGTAAAGCCAGTAGTCAGACAGGGTAAAGCCAGTAGTCTGACAGGGTAAAGCCAGTAGTCTGACAGTCAAGCCGGTAGTCTGACAGGGTAAAGCCAGTAGTCTGACAGGGTAAAGCCAGTAGACGTATTATTCTAGTATGGACAGCTGCTGGGCTTCCTGTTAACGTTAAACACCTCCGCCAAAAAAATAAATGTCTGAGCTGCCTTTTCGGGTTCCACCAAACATTGATGGATGTTTCTAGGCCTGTGTTCAAATCAAATCACATTTTATTGGTCACATACACACGGTTAGCAGATGTTAATGGCAAAATGCTTGTGCTTCTACTTCCGACAGTGCAGTAATATCTAACAAGTAATCTAACGATACCACAACAACTACCTAATACACACAAATCTAAAGGGGTGAATGAGAATATGTACATATAAATATATGGATGAGCGATGGCCGAGCGGCAAAGACAAGGTGCAATATATGGTATAAAATACAGTATATACATGGGATATGAGTAATATGAGATATGAATACATTATTCAAGTGATATTGATGATATATTTTGCCTTCCTGTGACATCGGCTGCTATAGGTGTCATGGAGGGCAGGTAGTTTGCCCCCGGTGATGCGTTGTGCAGACCGCACCGCTCTCTGGAGAGCCTTGCGGTTGAGGGCGGAGCAGTTGCCGTACCAGGCTGTGATACAGCTCAACAGGATGCTCTCGATTGTGGCTCTGTAAAATTTTGTGAGTGTTTTTGGTGACAAGCCACATTTCTTCAGCCTACTGAGGTTGAAGAGGTGCTGTTGCGCCTTCTTCACCACACCGTCTGTGTGGGTGGACCATTTCAGTTTGTCCGTGATGTGTACGCCGAGGAACTTAAAACGTTCCACTTTCTCCACTGCTGTCCCTTCAATGTGGATAGTGGGATGCTCCCTCTGCTGTTTCCTGAAGTCCATGATCATCTCCTTTGTTGTGTTAATGTTGAGTGAGAGGGTTAGGGTTAGGGTTCCAGCCACCACACTCTGAGTGCCCTCACCTCCTCCCTGTAGGCCATCTTGTCGTTGTTGGTAATCAAGCCCACAACTATTGTGTCTTCTGCAAACTTAATGATTGAGTTGGAGGCGTGCATGGCCACGCAGTCGTGGGTGAACAGGAGGGGGCTGAGCACGCACCCCTGTGGGGCCTCAGTGTTGAGGTTCAGCGGGGTGGAGATGTTGTTTCCTATCTTCACCACCTGGGAGCGGCCCGTCAGGAAGTCCAGGACCCAGTTGCACAGGGCGGGGTTGAGACCCAGGGCCTCCAGCTTGATGATGAGTTTGGAGGGCACTATGGTGTTGAATGCTGAGCTGTAGTCAATGAACAACATTCTTACATAGGTATTCCTCTTGCCCAGATGGGTTAGGGCAGTGTGCAGTGCGAAGGCGATTGCATCGTTTGTGGACCTATTAGGGCGGTAAGCAAATTGGAGTGGGTCTAGGGTGTCAGGTAGGGTGGAGGTGATATGGTCCTTGACTAGTCTATCAAAGCACTTCATGATGACAGAAGTGAGTGCTACAGGGCGATAGTCATTTAGTTCAATTATCTTTGCCTTCTTGGGTACAGGAACAATGGTAGCCATCTTGAAGCATGTGGGGACTGCAGACTGGGATAGGGAGTGATTGAATATGTCCATAAACACACTAGGCAGCTGGTCTGTGCATGCTCTGAGGACGCGGCTTGGGATGCCGTCTGGGACAGCAGCCTGGCGAGGGTTAACACGTTTAAATGTCTTACTCACATCAGCCACAGAGAAGGGGGGGGGGGGGGGGGGGGGAGCATTTCTTGTTAGCGGCACTGTATTATCCTCAAAGCGGGCAAAAATGGTGTTTAGTTTGTCTGGAAGCAAGACGTTGGTGTCTGTGACGTGGCCGGTTCAGTTAGTTATAAGACCATCTGCCTCTGAAGTCAGATTGTCTTTCAAAGGCCATCAGAACAACTGAACCTCCATCAGTGTGATATTCAACACCTAAATACTCTGCTAAGGAATTGACAAAACACACATACACACAGCTCTAAATTGATTTGTCATTAGTCTAGATTAGTCTGTAGTCTCCAGTCACAAGGTGATTATGTGTTTTCCTTGGCACCGGAACAAAGACATTATCAGCCGTGTATAATTTTGTGCATTATCAGCCGTGGGTTATTTTGTGCGTTATCAGCCGTGGGTTATTTTGTGCGTTATCAGCCGTGGGTTATTTTGTGCGTAATCCGCTGTGGGTCATTTTCGCCATGAGGTGAATAGAAAATAATAGAATACCTGAAAATGTGTCTTTAAGCACACAATGGTACTAGTAATTAGTAGTTACACACAATGGTACTCAGGAATACTTCAAACTAGTAGTGAAAGTACTAAATGCTGTTAGTCTGTACCTGCTCTTATAAATGCTCTTAATCTGTACCTGCTCTTATAAATGCTCTTAATCCATACCTGCTCTTATAAATGCTCTTAATCCATACCTGCTCTTATGAAATGCTGTTAGTCTGTACCTGCTCTTATAAATGCTCTTAATCTGTACCTGCTCTTATAAATGCTGTTAATCCATACCTGCTCTTATAAATGCTGTTAGTCTGTACCTGCTCTTATAAATGCTCTTAATCTGTACCTGCTCTTATGAAATGCTGTTAGTCTGTACCTGCTCTTATAAATGCTCTTAATCTGTACCTGCTCTTATGAAATGCTGTTAGTCTGTACCTGCTCTTATAAATGCTCTTAATCTGTACCTGCTCTTATGAAATGCTGTTAGTCTGTACCTGCTCTTATAAATGCTCTTAATCTGTACCTGCTCTTATGAAATGCTGTTAGTCTGTACCTGCTATTATAAATGCTCTTAATCTGTACCTGCTCTTATGAAATGCTGTTAGTCTGTACCTGCTCTTATAAATGCTGTTAGTCTGTACCTGCTCTTATAAATGCTGTTAATCTGTACCTGCTCTTATAAATGCTCTTAATCCATACCTGCTCTTATGAAATGCTGTTAGTCTGTACCTGCTCTTATAAATGCTTTTAATCTGTACCTGCTCTTATGAAATGCTGTTAGTCTGTACCTGCTCTTATGAAATGCTGTTAGTCTGTACCTGCTCTTATGAAATGCTGTTAGTCTGTACCTGCTCTTATAAATGCTCTTAATCTGTACCTGCTCTTATGAAATGCTGTTAGTCTGTACCTGCTCTTATAAATGCTCTTAATCCATACCTGCTCTTATAAATGCTCTTAATCTGTACCTGCTCTTATGAAATGCTGTTAGCCTGTACCTGCTCTTATGAAATGCTGTTAGTCTGTACCTGCTCTTATGAAATGCTGTTAGTCTGTACCTGCTCTTATAAATGCTCTTAATCCATACCTGATCTTATGAAATGCTGTTAGTCTGTACCTGCTCTTATAAATGCTCTTAATCCATACCTGCTCTTATAAATGCTCTTAATCTGTACCTGCTCTTATGAAATGCTGTTAGTCTGTACCTGCTCTTATGAAATGCTGTTAGTCTGTACCTGCTCTTATGAAATGCTCTTAATCTGTACCTGCTCTTATGAAATGCTGTTAGTCTGTACCTGCTCTTATAAATGCTCTTAATCTGTACCTGCTCTTATGAAATGCTGTTAGTCTGTACCTGCTCTTATAAATGCTGTTAGTCTGTACCTGCTCTTATAAATGCTGTTAGTCTGTACCTGCTCTTATAAATGCTCTTAATCCATACCTGCTCTTATGAAATGCTGTTAGTCTGTACCTGCTCTTATAAATGCTCTTAATCCATACCTGCTCTTATGAAATGCTGTTAGTCTGTACCTGCTCTTATAAATGCTCTTAATCCATACCTGCTCTTATAAATGCTCTTAATCTGTACCTGCTCTTATAAATGCTGTTAGTCTGTACCTGCTCTTATAAATGCTCTTAATCTGTACCTGCTCTTATAAATGCTGTTAGTCTGTACCTGCTCTTATGAAATGCTGTTAGTCTGTACCTGCTCTTATGAAATGCTGTTAGTCTGTACCTGCTCTTATAAATGCTGTTAGTCTGTACCTGCTCTTATGAAATGCTGTTAATCTGTACCTGCTATTATAAATGCTCTTAATCTGTACCTGCTCTTATGAAATGCTGTTAGTCTGTACCTGCTCTTATGAAATGCTGTTAATCTGTACCTGCTATTATAAATGCTCTTAATCTGTACCTGCTCTTATGAAATGCTGTTAATCTGTACCTGCTCTTATGAAATGCTGTTAATCTGTACCTGCTCTTATGAAATGCTGTTAGTCTGTACCTGATCTTATGAAATGCTGTTAGTCTGTACCTGCTCTTATAAATGCTCTTAATCTGTACCTGCTCTTATGAAATGCTCTTGTGATTTTGTTCAGGTTCAACGTGGGAGAAATCTATACGTCAGATTGGCTTCGAAAGGTAAGACAATTCAAACATACTGTAAATACAAACCTACGGGTACACTATACATAATATAGACTTAACAAACTAAGTTATTATTATACACCCTAATATTATAGAGATATTGTAGATTTAGAATACAGGGCTTTCAGGAAGTATTCACACCCAGTCACGCCAAACACAGGGCGCATACACACTGACCAACCCAAAACACAGGGCAAACAATCCAGAGAACAAAACCACATCCACAATCGACAGAGAACACAAAATAATCCCGCACACACCTAAGCGGGCCTAACAGGCTTAAATAGACCAAAAATCAAGAAACACAAAAGGAACAGGTGCAACTAATAAGACTAAACTAACAGAATGAGTTCCTGTCAAGACAGCAGCTACTCTTCCTGGGGTTTATTATGGACCCCCATTAGTTCCTGCCAAGGCAGCAGCTACTCTTCCTGGGGTTTATTATGGATCCCCATTAGTTCTGCTAAGGCAGCAGCTACTCTTCCTGGGGTTTATTATTGATCCCCGTTAGTTCCTGCCAAGGCAGCAGCTACTCTTCCTGGGGTTTATTATGGATCCTCATTAGTTCCTGCCATGGCAGCAGCTACTCTTTCTGGGGTTTATTATGGACCCCCATTAGTTCCTGCCATGGCAGCAGCTACTCTTCCTGGGGTTTATTATGGACCCCCATTAGTTCCTGTCAAGACAGCAGCTACTCTTCCTGGGGTTTATTATGGACCCCCATTAGTTCCTGCCAAGGCAGGAGCTACTCTTCCTGGGGTTTATTATTGATCCCCGTTAGTTCCTGCCAAGGCAGAAGCAACTCTTCCTGGGGTTTATTATGGATCCTCATTAGTTCCTGCCAAGGCAGCAGCTACTCTTCCTGGGGTTTATTATGGATCCTCATTAGTTCCTGCCATGGCAGCAGCTACTCTTCCTGGGGTTTATTATGGACTCCCATTAGTTCCTGCCATGGCAGCAGCTACTCTTCCTGGGGTTTATTATGGACCCCCATTAGTTCCTGCCATGGCAGCAGCTACTCTTCCTGGGGTTTATTATGGATCCCCATTAGTTCCTGCCAAGACAGAAGCTACTCTTCCTGGGGTTTATTATGGATCCCCATTAGTTCCTGTCAAGACAGCAGCTACTCTTCCTGGGGTTTATTATGGATCCCCATTAGTTCCTGTCAAGGCAGCAGCTACTCTTCCTGGGGTTTATTCCGGATCCCCATTAGTTACTGTCAAGACAGCAGCTACTCTTCCTGGGGATTATTATGGATCCCCATTAGTTCCTGTCAAGGCAGCAGCTACTCTTCCTGGGGTTTATTATGGATCCCCATTAGTTCCTGTCAAGGCAGCAGCTACTCTTCCTGGGGTTTATTCCGGATCCCCATTAGTTACTGTCAAGACAGCAGCTACTCTTCCTGGGGATTATTATGGATCCCCATTAGTTCCTGTCAAGGCAGCAGCTACTCTTCCTGGGGTTTATTATGGATCCCCATTAGTTCCTGTCAAGGCAGCAGCTACTCTTCCTGGGGTTTATTATGGATCCCCATTAGTTCCTGCCAAGACAGCAGCTACTCTTCCTGGGGTTTATTATGGATCCCCATTAGTTCCTGACAAGGCAGCAGCTACTCTTCCTGGGGTTTATTATGGATCCCCATTAGTTCCTGTCAAGGCAGCAGCTACTCTTCCTGAGGTTTATTATGGATCCCCTTTAGTTCCTGTCAAGGCAGCAGCTACTCTTCCTGGGGTTTATTATGGATCCTCATTAGTTCCTGCCATGGCAGCAGCTACTCTTCCTGGGGTTTATTATGGACTCCCATTAGTTCCTGCCATGGCAGCAGCTACTCTTCCTGGGGTTTATTATGGACCCCCATTAGTTCCTGCCATGGCAGCAGCTACTCTTCCTGGGGTTTATTATGGATCCCCATTAGTTCCTGCCAAGACAGAAGCTACTCTTCCTGGGGTTTATTATGGATCCCCATTAGTTCCTGTCAAGACAGCAGCTACTCTTCCTGGGGTTTATTATGGATCCCCATTAGTTCCTGTCAAGGCAGCAGCTACTCTTCCTGGGGTTTATTCCGGATCCCCATTAGTTACTGTCAAGACAGCAGCTACTCTTCCTGGGGATTATTATGGATCCCCATTAGTTCCTGTCAAGGCAGCAGCTACTCTTCCTGGGGTTTATTATGGATCCCCATTAGTTCCTGTCAAGGCAGCAGCTACTCTTCCTGGGGTTTATTATGGATCCCCATTAGTTCCTGCCAAGACAGCAGCTACTCTTCCTGGGGTTTATTATGGATCCCCATTAGTTCCTGACAAGGCAGCAGCTACTCTTCCTGGGGTTTATTATGGATCCCCATTAGTTCCTGTCAAGGCAGCAGCTACTCTTCCTGGGGTTTATTATGGATCCCCTTTAGTTCCTGTCAAGGCAGCGGTTACTCTTCCTGGGGTTTATTATGGATCCCCATTAGTTCATGCCAAGGCAGCAGCTATTATTCCTGGAGTTTATTATGGATCCCCATTAATTCCTGCCAAGGCAGCAGCTACTCTTCCTGGGGTCCAGCAACATTAAGGCAGTTTATACAATTTAAAATATTACATGAAATTACATGTCTTTACACTTTACCCAACACATTCATTGTGTTCCCTCAGGCCACTACTCCACTATAACATATTTACAATACAACATCCATGTGTACGTGTGTGTAGAGTGTGTGTCTTATCATGTGTGTTAGTGCTGTTAAGAAGGTAGAAACTAGGGCCTGTAGGACCTGCCTTGTTGATAGTGCTGTTAAGAAGGTAGAAACTAGGGCCTGTAGGACCTGCCTTGTTGATAGTGTTGTTAAGAAGGTAGAAACTAGGGCCTGTAGGACCTGCCTTGTTGATAATGCTGTTAAGAAGGTAGAAACTAGGGCCTGTAGGACCTGCCTTGTTGATAATGCTGTTAAGAAGGTATAAACTAGGGCCTGTAGGACATGCCTTGATGATAGTGTTGTTAAGAAGGTAGAAACTAGGGCCTGTAGGACCTGCCTTGTTGATAATGCTGTTAAGAAGGTAGAAACTAGGTCCTGTAGGACCTGCCTTGTTGATAGTGCTGTTAAGAAGGTAGAAACTAGGGCCTGTAGGTCCTGCCTTGTTGATAGTGTTGTTAAGAAGGTAGAAACTAGGTCCTGTAGGACCTGCCTTGTTGATAGTGCTGTTAAGAAGTTAGAAACTAGGGCCTGTAGGACCTGCCTTGTTGATAGTGTTGTTAAGAAGGTAGAAACTAGGGCCTGTAGGACCTGCCTTGTTGATAGTGTTGTTAAGAAGGTAGAAACTAGGGCCTGTAGGACCTGCCTTGTTGATAGTGCTGTTAAGAAGGTAGAAACTAGGGCCTGTAGGACCTGCCTTGTTGATAGTGCTGTTAAGAAGGTAGAAACTAGGGCCTGTAGGTCCTGCCTTGTTGATAGTGCTGTTAAGAAGGTAGAAACTAGGGCCTGTAGGACCTGCCTTGTTGATAGTGCTGTTAAGAAGGTAGAAACTAGGGCCTGTAGGACCTGCCTTGTTGATAGTGTTGTTAAGAAGGTAGAAACTAGGGCCTGTAGGACCTGCCTTGTTGATAGTGCTGTTAAGAAGGTAGAAACTAGGGCCTGTAGGACCTGCCTTGTTGATAGTGTTGTTAAGAAGGTAGAAACTAGGGCCTGTAGGACCTGCCTTGTTGATAGTGCTGTTAAGAAGGTAGAAACTAGGGCCTGTAGGACCTGCCTTGTTGATAGTGTTGTTAAGAAGGTAGAAACTAGGGCCTGTAGGACCTGCCTTGTTGATAGTGTTGTTAAGATGGTAGAAACTAGGGCCTGTAGGACCTGCCTTGTTGATAGTGTTGTTAAGAAGGTATAAACTAGGGCCTGTAGGACCTGCCTTGTTGATACTGTTGTTAAGAAGGTAGAAACTAGGGCCTGTAGGACCTGCCTTGTTGATAGTGCTGTTAAGAAGGTAGAAACTAGAGCCTGTAGGACCTGCCTTGTTGATAGTGTTAAGAAGGTAGAAACTAGGGCCTGTAGGACCTGCCTTGTTGATAGTGTTGTTAAGAAGGTAGAAACTAGGGCCTGTAGGACCTGCCTTGTTGATAGTGTTGTTAAGAGGGTAGAAACTAGGGCCTGTAGGACCTGCCTTGTTGATAGTGTTGTTAAGAAGGTAGAAACTAGGGCCTGTAGGACCTACCTTGTTGATAGTGTTGTTAAGATGGTAGAAACTAGGGCCTGTAGTACCTGCCTTGTTGATAGTGCTGTTAAGAAGGTAGAAACTAGGGCCTGTAGGACCTGCCTTGTTGATAGTGCTGTTAAGAAGGTAGAAACTAGGGCCTGTAGGACCTGCCTTGTTGATAGTGCTGTTAAGAAGGTAGAAACTAGGGCCTGTAGGACCTGCCTTGTTGATAGTGTTGTTAAGAAGGTAGAAACTAGGGCCTGTAGGACCTGCCTTGTTGATAGTGTTGTTAAGAAGGTAGAAACTAGGTCCTGTAGGACCTGCCTTGTTGATAGTGTTGTTAAGAAGGTAGAAACTAGGGCCTGTAGGACCTGCCTTGTTGATAGTGTTGTTAAGATGGTAGAAACTAGGGCCTGTAGAACCTGCCTTATTGATAGTGTTGTGAAGAAGGTAGAAACTAGGTCCTGTAGGACCTGCCTTGTTGATAGTGTTGTTAAGAAGGTAGAAACTAGGGCCTGTAGGACCTGCCTTGTTGATAGTGTTGTTAAGAAGGTAGAAACTAGGGCCTGTAGGACCTGCCTTGTTGATAGTGTTGTTAAGAAGGTAGAAACTAGGGCCTGTAGGACCTGCCTTGTTGATAGTGTTGTTAAGAAGGTAGAAACTAGGGCCTGTAGGACCTGCCTTGTTGATAGTGCTGTTAAGAAGGTAGAAACTAGGGCCTGTAGGACCTGCCTTGTTGATAGTGTTGTTAAGAAGGTAGAAACTAGGGCCTGTAGGACCTTCCTTGTTGATAGTGCTGTTAAGAGCAGCACTTTATTATGGACAGACTTCTCCCCATCTTAGCTACTGTTGTATCAATATGTTGACCATGACAGTTTACAATCCAGGTTTTCTCCAAGCAGTTTAGTCACCTCAACTTGCACAATGTCCACATTATCTATTCGAATATTTATTTGAGGTTTAGGGTTCAGTAAACGATTTGTCCCATAGAAATTCCCACACTTCTCGTTTTATTCTGGGTGATACAAGTGAACGATCTCACACGTATTTCTTCTCCATTCCGTGTATTCAGTGGCGGCTGGTGTGCCTTTAAATCTGAGGAATGTGTTTGATACCGTTCCATTTGATTCCATCCGAACCATTATAATGAGTCCACCCTCCCGTTTTTCCAGCCACTAGCCACCACAGATTGAGTTTGGAGGCTTGCATACAGTCCACTTCCCAAATATCTTTAAGTAGCGCGAGCCGGGTTCTCCAATATGTACCAATACACACCACTTAATGTAATGTATACGTGTGGCCATAGATCTGACATAGGCTACATGTCCCAAACGGCACCCTATGCCCTTCATAGTGCACTACTTCTGACCAGGTCCGATTGGGTTCTGGTCGTGCTATATGTAGGGAATTGAGTGCCATTTGGGACGCAACCCTAGGTTTCTAAAGACTCTTGATGGTTCTGACCTGTACTTCTCAACTTGGGGTTTCAGTTAATGCATGTTAAACCTCATTAGGTCTGGCAGTCTGTCAACAAGCCCTATCTGATGCATGTTAAACCTCATTATGTCTAGCAGTCTGTCAACAAGCCCTATCTGATATATGTTAAACCTCATTATGTCTGGCAGTCTGTCAACAAGCCCTATCTGATGCATGTTAAACCTCATTATGTCTAGCAGTCTGTCAACAAGCCCTATCTGATATATGTTAAACCTCATTATGTCTGGCAGTCTGTCAACAAGCCCTATCTGATGCATGTTAAACCTCATTATGTCTAGCAGTCTGTCAACAAGCCCTATCTGATATATGTTAAACCTCATTATGTCTAGCAGTCTGTCAACAAGCCCTATCTGATATATGTTAAACCTCATTAGGTCTGGCAGTCTGTCAACAAGCCCTATCTGATGCATGTTAAACCTCATTGTGTCTTGCAGTCTGTCAACAAGCCCTATCTGATGCTAACCTCATAACGTCTCTCACAGCCTTTACTGCTCAGCCCAGTGCCCCTGTCTATCTGTACTCACACACACACACACACACACACACACACACACACACACACACACACACACACACACACACACACACACACACACACACACACACACACACACACACACACACACACACACACACACACACTTTAGATTAGAGTAGTGACAAAAGAAGTTGGCTGCATTTGGACATTCCTGTACCACAGATAATTAGATCCCAGAGAGGTGAGTGAGTGTGTTCTCCTATTGATGCCTTTACTCCTACCATGTCTGCTGTCTGGGTAAGGCCTGTCTGTCTGTCTGGATAAGGCCTGTCTGTCTGTCTGGATAAGGCCTGTCTGTCTGTCTGTCTGGATAAGGCCTGTCTGTCTGTCTGGATAAGGCCTGTCTGTCTTTCTGTCTGGATAAGGCCTGTCTGTCTGTCTGTCTGGATAAGGCCTGTCTGTCTGTCTGGATAAGGCCTGTCTGTCTGTCTGGATAAGGCCTGTCTGTCTGTCTGGATAAGGCCTGTCTGTCTGTCTGTCTGGATAAGGCCTGTCTGTCTGTCTGGATAAGGCCTGTCTGTCTTTCTGTCTGGATAAGGCCTGTCTGTCTGTCTGTCTGGATAAGGCCTGTCTGTCTGTCTGGATAAGGCCTGTCTGTCTGTCTGGGTAAGGCCTGTCTGTCTGTCTGGATAAGGCCTGTCTGTCTGTCTGGATAAGGCCTGTCTGTCTGTCTGGATAAGGCCTGTCTGTCTGTCTGGATAAGGCCTGTCTGTCTGTCTGGATAAGGCCTGTCTGTCTGTCTGGATAAGGCCTGTCTGTCTGGATAAGGCCTGTCTGTCTCTCTGGATAAGGCCTGTCTGTCTCTCTGGATAAGGCCTGTCTGTCTGTCTGGATAAGGCCTGTCTGTCTGGATAAGGCCTGTCTGTCTGTCTGGCCTGTCTGGTCTGTCTGTCTGTCTGTCTGTCTGTCTGTCTAAAGCCTCTCTTAGGTAATTCCTGTTTGTGTCTGTCTGGATAAGGCCTGTCTGTCTGTCTGTCTGGATAAGGCCTGTTTGTCTGTCTGTCTGGATAAGGCCTGTCTGTCTGTCTGCATAAGGCCTGTCTGTCTGTCTGCATAAGGCATGTCTGTCTGTCTGGGTAAGGCCTGTCTGTCTGTCTGGATAAGGCCTGTCTGTCTGTCTGGATAAGGCCTGTCTGTCTGTCTGGATAAGGCCTGTCTGTCTGTCTGGATAAGGCCTGTCTGTCTGTCTGGATAAGGCCTGTCTGTCTGGATAAGGCCTGTCTGTCTCTCTGGATAAGGCCTGTCTGTCTCTATGGATAAGGCCTGTCTGTCTGTCTGGATAAGGCCTGTCTGTCTGGATAAGGCCTGTCTGTCTGTCTGGCCTGTCTGGTCTGTCTGTCTGTCTGTCTGTCTGTCTGTCTAAAGCCTCTCTTAGGTAATTCCTGTTTGTGTCTGTCTGGATAAGGCCTGTCTGTCTGTCTGTCTGGATAAGGCCTGTCTGTCTGTCTGGATAAGGCCTGTTTGTCTGTCTGTCTGGATAAGGCCTGTCTGTCTGTCTGCATAAGGCCTGTCTGTCTGTCTGCATAAGGCATGTCTGTCTGTCTGGGTAAGGCCTGTCTGTCTGTCTGGATAAGGCCTGTCTGTCTGTCTGCATAAGGCCTGTCTGTCTGTCTGCATAAAGCCTGTCTATATGTCTGTCTGTCTGTCTGTCTGTCTGTCTGTCTGTCTGGATAAGGCCTGTCTGTCTGTCTGGATAAGGCCTGTCTATATGTCTGTCTGTCTGTCTGTCTGTCTGGATAAGGCCTGTCTGTTTGCATAAGGCCTGGCTGTTTGCATGGATAATGCCTGGATAATGCCTGTCTGTCTGTCTGTCTGTCTGTGTAAGGCATGTCTGTCTGTGTGGATAAGGCCTGTCTGTCTGTATTAGGCTTGTCTGTCTAGAAAGGTAGGAACCTAGGAAGAAACCTAGAGAGGACCCAGGCTCTGAGGGGTGGCCAGTCCTCTTCTGGCTGTGCCAGGTGCAGAGTATAACAGTACATGGCCAAGATGTTGAAATGTTCATAAATGACCAGCATGGTCAAATAATAATAATCACAGTAGTTGCACAGGATGCAACAGGACAGCACCTCGGGAGTAAATGTCAGTTGGCTTTTCATAGCCGATCATTCAGAGTTAGAGACAGCAGGTGCGATAGAGAGAGAGAGTCCAAAACAGCAGTTCCGTTACAAGGTGGCACGTCCGGTTAACAGGTCAGGGTTCCATAGCCGCAGGCAGAACAGTTGAAACTGAAGCAGCAGCATGACCAGGTGGACTGGGGACAGCAAGGAGTCATCATGCCAGGTAGTCCTGAGGCATGGTCCTAGGGCTCAGGTCCTCCGAGAGAAGAGAGAGAGAAAGAGAGAGAGAAAGAGAGGGAGAAAGAGAGAGAGAAAGAGAGAAAAGAGAGAGAGATGGGGGAGAAAGAGGTGTGAGGTCTGAACGAGTGATAGAGGAGAAAGAGGTGTGAGGTCTGAACGAGTGATGGGGAGAAAGAGGTGTGAGGTCTGAACGAGGGATGGGGAGAAAGAGGTGTGAGGTCTGAACGAGTGATGGGGAGAAGAGGAGTGAATGAACGGAGAAAGAGGTGTGAGATCTGAACGAGTGATAGAGGAGAAAGAGGTGTGAGGTCTGAATGAGTGATGGGGGAGAAAGAGGTGTGAGATCTGAATGAGTGATGGGGGAGAAAGAGGTGTGAGATCTGAATGAGTGATGGGGGAGAAAGAGGTGTGAGATCTGAATGAGTGATGGGGGAGAAAGAGGTGTGAGATCTGATTGAGTGATGGGGAGAAAGAGGAATGAATGGACGGAGAAAGAGGTGTGAGATCTGAATGAGTGATGGGGGAGAAAGAGGTGTGAGATCTGAAAAGCATATTATGTACACATCCGGTCAGAATGACAGTGGGTTGCCGGCTGGCTAGTGTGGATCCCAGCTGTACAGACAGACAGTAGCAGAACGTGCAGGACAGGTGTTGATGATATTAACAGCTGAACATCTGGACCCAGATTAATCCTACATCTGGACCCAGATTAATCCTATATATTGACCCAGATTAACCCTATATATTGACCCAGATTAACCCTACATATTGACCCGGATTAACTCTACATCTGGACCCAGATTAACACTACATATTGACCCAGATTAACACTACACATTGACCCAGATTAACACTACATGTTGACCCAGATTAACCCTACATCTGGACCCAGATTAACCCTACATGTTGACCCAGATTAACCCTACATCTGGACCCTGATTAACACTACATATTGACCCAGATTAACACTGCATATGGACCCAGATTAACACTACATGTTGACCCAGATTAACCCTACATCTGGACCCTGATTAACAATACATATTGACCCTGATTAACACTACATATTGACCCAGATTAACACTACATATGGACCCAGATTAGCACTACATGTTGACCCAGATTAACACTACATCTGGACCCTGATTAACCCTACATCTGGACCCAGATTAACCCTACATCTGGACCCAGATTAACACTACATGTTGACCCAGATTAACACTACATGTTGACACAGATTAACACTATATCTGGACCCATATTAACACTACATGTTGACCCAGATTAACCCTACATATTGACCCAGATTAACCCTACATCTTGACCCAGATTAACCCTACATCTTGACCCAGATTAACCCTACGTCTGGACCCAGATTAACCCTACATATTGACCCAGATTAACCCTACACCTGGACCCAGATTAACACTCCATATTGACCCAGATTAACCCTACACCTGGACCCAGATTAACACTATATCTTGACCCAGATTAACACTACATGTTGACCCAGATTAACCCTACATCTGGACCCAGATTAACACTACATTTTGACCCAGATTAACACTACATCTGGACCCAGATTAACACTACATGTTGACCCAGATTAACCCTACACCTGGACCCAGATTAACACTACATGTTGACCCAGATTAACCCTACATCTGGACCAAGATTAACACTACATATTGACCCAGATTAACACTACACCTGGACTCAAAATGATGTTGAATGAATAGGCTTCTGTGGACTCAGTAGAGTCTGTGTCCAGGAAACAGACCCTAAATGAATTTTATAGATCCTTAATGTGTGCGTGTACAGATGTAAATGTGTTGCATGTCAGTAGTTTTCAGTTGCCTTTTCAACAGGAAGGTCTCACCACTGCTGGTACAATATAAATACTCTCTTTTAACAGGAGAGGGAAAAATAAAAATGAAAGTTGTTGGCTTGACTTGGTGTTGTTGGATGAGAGTTTTTCTTTCCGTTTCTTTCATCCATTTGTGATGAACAGAGCTTCAAAACAATAACATCTTCCATCTAGTGGAAACAAAGACCGTGTCCCGAGTGGCACCCTATTCCTTATATAAAGCCCTACTTTTCACCAGGGCCCTACGCAGTGCACAGGATAGAGAAAAGGGAGAATACCTTTTGAGACTCACCCATAGGAGTCTTGATTAGATTAGGCTTTTCTACAGGAGCCAAGAGTTTAGACTGTATTTTATTTGAGTGAGCATTTTCCATAGTGTTTGATTAGCACTCTGTTTTTTAAACTTTGTTAACTTTAACGAGGCGACTATCCACTGAGGGCCAAGTTTAGGACGAGGTTTGGTATTTGCTTTCACTGACCTTTGAGGGTGTTTGGGCACTTATTCACATCTCAGCATAACACCCAAACATTCGTTTTGCATTAGCCTCGTACGCAGCCTCACATTCCTTCATTAGTCTCAGACCCAGGCTCACATTCCTTCATTAATCTCAGACCCAGGTTCACATTCCTTCATTAGCCTCAGACCCAGGTTCACATTCCTCCATTAGTCTCAGACCCAGGCTCACATTCCTTCATTAGTCTCAGACCCAGGTTCACATTCCTTCATTAGTCTCAGACCCAGTCTCACATTCCTTCATTAGCCTCAGACCCAGGCTCACATTCCTTCATTAGCCTCAGACCCAGGCTCACATTCCTTCATTAGCCTCAGACCCAGGCTCACATTCCTTCATTAGCCTCAGACCCAGGCTCACATTCCTTCATTAGTCTCAGACCCAGGTTCACATTCCTCCATTAGCCTCAGACCCAGCCTCACATTCCTTCATTAGTCTCAGACCCAAACTCACATTCCTTCATTAGCCTCAGACCCAGGTTCACATTCCTCCATTAGCATTTATACCCAGGCTCACATTCCTCCATTAGTCTCAGACCCAGGCTCACATTCCTCCATTAGCCTTTATACCAAGGCTCACATTCCTCCATTAGTCTCAGACCCAGGCTCACATTCCTTCATTAGTCTCAGACCCAGGCTCACATTCCTCCATTAGTCTCAGACCCAGGCTCACATTCCTTCATTAGTCTCAGACCCAGGTTCACATTCCTTAATTAGCCTTTATACCCATCCTCACATTCCTCCATTAGCCTTTATAACCAGGCTCACATTCCTTCATTAGCCTTTATACCCAGGCTCACATTCCTCCATTAGTCTCAGACCCAGGCTCACATTCCTTCATTAGTCTCAGACCCAGGCTCACATTCCTCCATTAGTCTCAGACCCAGGCTCACATTCCTTCATTAGCCTCAGACCCAGGTTCACATTCCTTCATTACCTCAGACCCAGACTCACATTCCTTCATTAGCCTCAGACCCAGGCTCACATTCCTTCATTAGCCTTTATACCCAGGCTCACATTCCTCCATTAGCCTCAGACCCAGGCTCACATTCCTCCATTAGCCTTTATACCCAGGCTCACATTCCTCCATTAGCCTCAGACCCAGGTTCACATTCCTCCATTAGCCTCAGACCCAGGCTCACATTCATCCATTAGCCTCAGACCCAGGCTCACATTCCTCCATTAGCCTCAGACCCAGGCTCACATTCCTCCATTAGCCTCAGACCCAGGCTCACATTCCTCCATTAGCCTCAGACCCAGGCTCACATTCCTCCATTAGCCTCAGACCCAGACTCACATTCCTTCATTAGCCTCAGACCCAGGTTCACATTCCTTCATTACCTCAGACCCAGGTTCACATTCCTTCATTACCTCAGACCCAGACTCACATTCCTTTATTAGCCTCAGACCCAGGTTCACATTCCTTCATTACCTCAGACCCAGGTTCACATTCCTTCATTACCTCAGACCCAGACTCACATTCCTCCATTAGCCTCAGACCCAGGCTCACATTCCTCCATTAGCCTCAGACCCAGACTCACATTCCTTCATTAGCCTCAGACCCAGACTCACATTCCTCCATTAGCCTCAGACCCAGGTTCACATTCCTTCATTACCTCAGACCCAGGCTCACATTCCTTCATTATCCTTTATACCCAGGCTCACATTCCTCCATTAGCCTCAGACCCAGGCTCACATTCCTCCATTAGCCTTTATACCCAGGCTCACATTCCTCCATTAGCCTCAGACCCAGGCTCACATTCCTCCATTAGTCTCAGACCCAGGCTCACATTTCTCCATTAGCCTCAGACCCAGGCTCACATTCCTCCATTAGCCTCAGACCCAGGCTCACATTCCTCCATTAGCCTCAGACCCAGGCTCACATTCCTCCATTAGACTCAGAACCAGCCTCACATTCCTTCCGTTGGATACCCCAGCGAGACTACGTTGACATTTATTCTGCAAAGCTGTGTGACAACGACCTTTGCAACAGCTTTACTAATTCTACTCAGAACCCAGCGTGAAGAAAGAGATAACAACATGTTTTTTAGAAGGAAAATGAATGATATGTTCCCATTGATTCTTGTAGAATACAACTTATTAATGCCTCATGAGCTTAGTTTAACTGTCGTACCCTACCACAACCCACAATACAAGCTTGTTTTATAACAATATTTGTAAACAAAGTACATTTAAACAAACACTATAGCCTGGGTAGGACTGGACCATTAATCAATCAATGAAATGTATTTATATAGCCCTTCTTCAGACCTGTCCTCTCGTCTAGAATTACTGGACTGGGCTGGACCATTAGAGACCAGACCTGTCCTCTAGTCTAGAATTACTGGACTGGACCATTAGAGACCAGACCTGTCCTCTCGTCTAGAATTACTGGACTGGGCCATTAGAGACCAGACCTGTCCTCTCGTCTAGAATTACTGGACTGGGCCATTAGAGACCAGACCTGTCCTCTCGTCTAGAATTACTGGACTGGACTGGACCATTAGAGACCAGACCTGTCCTCTCGTCTAGAATTACTGGACTGGACTGGACCATTAGAGACCAGACCTGTCCTCTCGTCTAGAATTACTGGACTGGGCTGGACCATTAGAGACCAGACCTGTCCTCTCGTCTAGCAGTACTGGGCTGGACCATTACAGACCAGACCTGTCCTCTAGTCTAGCAGTACTGGACTGGGCTGGACCATTAGAGACCAGACCTGTCCTCTCGTCTAGAATTACTGGACTGGGCTGGACCATTAGAGACCAGACCTGTCCTCTCGTCTAGAATTACTGGACTGGACTGGACCATTAGAGACCAGACCTGTCCTCTCGTCTAGAATTACTGGACTGGACTGTACCATTAGAGACCAGACCTGTCCTCTCGTCTAGAATTACTGGACTGGACTGGACCATTAGAGACCAGACCTGTCCTCTAGTCTAGCAGTACTGGGCTGGACCATTAGAGACCAGACCTGTCCTCTCGTCTAGAATTACTGGACTGGGCTGGACCATTAGAGACTAGACATGTCCTCTCGTCTAGCACTACTGGGCTGGACCATTAGAGACTAGACCTGTCCTCTAGTCTAGAATTACTGGACTGGGCTGGACCATTAGAGACTAGACCTGTCCTCTAGTCTAGAATTACTGGACTGGGCTGGACCATTAGAGACCAGACCTGTCCTCTCGTCTAGAATTACTGGACTGGGCTGGACCATTAGAGACCAGACCTGTAATCTCGTCTAGAATTACTGGACTGGGCTGGACCATTAGAGACCAGACCTGTCCTCTCGTCTAGAATTACTGGACTGGGCTGGACCATTAGAGACCAGACCTGTCCTCTAGTCTAGAATTACTGGACTGGGCTGGACCATTAGAGACCAGACCTGTCCTCTAGTCTAGAATTACTGGACTGGGCTGGACCATTAGAGACCAGACCTGTCCTCTCGTCTAGAATTACTGGACTGGGCTGGACCATTAAAGACCAGACCTGTCCTCTAGTCTAGAATTACTGGACTGGACTGGACCATTAGAGACCAGACATGTCCTCTAGTCTAGTAGTACTGGGCTGGACCATTAGAGACCAGACCATGGTTCAAGTACTATTCAGAATCTTTTCAAAAACGTTACCTGGGCCTGATTGAGCTTGCCTGGTGCAATGGAACCAATAGACTAGTTGGAAACAATGTAAACGCCAACCTTCTAACACTCCGCGCAGGCTAAAGAAAGATTTAGAATACTATTTGAACCCAGGTCTGTTAGAGACCTGCTGCTTCCTAGATCAACGTGCACGCACACACACACGCACATGCACGCACGAGCACGCACGAGCACGCACGCACACACACACACCATTAGAGACCTGCTTCTACTTCGATCAACAGCTTTCTGAGCACCAATTACCCACGGTCCTCTTGGTGAACTTCCTGTCCTGTCGGATCTAGTGTTTACCCCACCGGATATAGAGCTCAGTGTATGTGTTATAGTGTGTGTGTTGGTGTAGGTGAGGGACAGATGTGTTGTTCTAATAGCCTCATCAGTTCAAGGTGGCGTGAACATGTCCATTATATCCCATATTTCAATTCTTAAACCATTCCATATTTCAATTCTTAAACCATTCCATATTTCAATTCTTAAACCATTCCATATTTCAATTCTTAAACCATTCCATATTTCAATTCTTAAACCATTCCATATTTCAATTCTAGACCATTCCATATTTCAACTAAGTCATGAAAATGGGTATTACTCGTCATAACATTTATGAGCATATTTTTATATATATATATTTTTATAATTGAAAATAAAAACAGTAATTCCCCAAAACCATTTAAAATGTCTCCATTTCACACAAATAAGGGAATCTTTGTTGTGTGTTGTATGGCTCTGGTGAGTCTGCCAGATAAACAAAGATTACGACGGAATGATTCAGTCCTTAGGGAATATAAACATGTTTCGCCCAGTTCTACATTCGCTGTTGCATTGAGAGGGAAAAACCATATGTCAGCATCCCAGATGGCATCCTATTCCCTACATAGTGCACTACTTTAGACCAGAGCCCTATGGAACCCTATTCCCTATGTAGTGCACTACTTTAGACCAGAGTCCTATGGGGCCCTATTCCCTACATAGTGCACTACTTTAGACCAGAGCCCTATGGAACCCTATTCCCTACATAGTGCACTACTTTAGACCAGAGTCCTATGGGGCCCTATTCCCTATATAGTGCACTACTTTAGACCAGAGCCCTATGGAACCCTATTCCCTACATAGTGCACTACTTTAGACCAGAGCCCTATGGAACCCTATTCCCTATATAGTGCACTACTTTAGACCAGAGCCCTATGGAACCCTATTCCCTATCATATAGTGCACTACTTCTGACCAGAGTCCTATGGAACCCTATTCCCTATATAGTGCACTACTTTAGACCAGAGTCCTATGGAACCCTATTCCCTATATAGTGCACTACTTTAGACCAGAGCCCTATGGAACCCTATTCCCTATATAGTGCACTACTTTAAACCAGAGCCCTATGGAACCCTATTCCCTATATAGTGCACTACTTTAGACCAGAGCCCTATGGAACCCTATTCCCTATATAGTGCACTACTTTAGACCAGAGCCCTATGGAACCCTATTCCCTATGTAGTGCACTACTTTAGACCAGAGCCCTAATGGAACCCTATTCCCTATATATAGTGCACTACTTTGGACCAGAGCCCTATGGAACCCTATTCCCTACATAGTGCACTACTTTAGACCAGAGCCCTATGGAACCCTATTCCCTATATATATAGTGCACTACTTTAGACCAGGACCCCCATAGAGAATAGGGTGCCATATGGCACAGATAATATGCTCTCTTCTCATGACTTTTAGTCCGTTGTTTATCTGGAATTTAATGAATGACATTTTAATGAGGAGTATTTGATACGGGGCTTGATTTCATTACAGTGGTTGTGGAACCTCTTTTATATATATATATATAACATACAGCATATGTCTTGTATATGGAAAAGTCTTCTGATTCCCACCATGCATTCAACCTAACGGGTGGTGGGTTGGGGATTGTAACACATACTAATTAAACACATATAATGATGTTGACGGTCTGGTTAAGGTGTTCTTCCTACTGTGTTACTGGCGTGGTAGATGCTCTGACACCCGAGTCTTTTCTCTTCTCAACCTCCCAAAACCATAAAAACGTGGAGAAGCACCCAAATAAAGTGTTAGACTTTAGGGTCTATTATTTAGGGTCTAGAATCCATCTTAGCGCGGAAGGATACGCTTTATAGCGCGAGTGAAATTTAAAGGCGTCCATTGTCCCCCGATTGAGCCGACATGTGCAATGTTTACCGTCTCGGCGAACATTGTAGTTTAAATATCAATGCGCTTTTAGTAGTGTTTAAAGGGGTATTAGCTTGGTAGAGCACCCCATTCTCCATTATGAAGCCTCCCTACTTGATAATCACATTGGAATGTTATAGAAAGGGAAGCAACCGTCATAAATCTTTCAATGAACCTGGTGAACTGTCTCCATATCCCAGAAAGGTTGTAAAAGACAGACATTATGAGGAGTAATTGTTTTTTTGTTGTTGTGTTGAACTGTCTACACGTCCCAGAGAGGTTATAAAAAACAGACATTATGAATGGAGAGTAACTCTTTTGGGTTGTGGTTGGAGAGACTCGTTGTGTCGTCTCTCCCAGTTCTGTCTGACTGTCTGTCTCTCTGTCTCTCTCTCTCTGTCTCTCTCTCTCTCTCTCTCTCTCTCTCTCTCTCTTGTCTCTCTCTTTCTGTCTCTCTGTCTCTCTCTCTCTCTCTGTCTCTCTCTCTCTCTCTCTCTCTCTCTTGTCTCTGTCTCTCTCTTTCTGTCTCTCTGTCTCTCTCTCTCTGTCTCTCTCTCTCGCTGTCTCACTGTCTCTCTCTGTCTCTCTGTCTCTCTCTCTCTCTGTCTCTCTCTCTTTCTCTCTCTCTCGCTCTCTCTGTCTCTCTCTCTCTCTCGCTCTCTCTGTCTCTCTCTCTCTCTGTCTCTCTGTCTCTCTCTCGCTCTGTCTCTCTGTCTCTCTGTCTCTCTGTGTCCAGTGTGATAGGTGCAGATGCAGGGAACGGTATCCGTGTGTTCCTCCCTGACATAGGGATGTTCCTAGCAGGGCTGGCCTGCTGGCTGCTGTGTCGTAGTCTGTTTCAGAAGAGACCGCCAGAGGACATGGCCCAGGATAACACTGACTACGAACCGGAGGGAGAGGTGAGTGGAGGGAGACACACAGACACAAACACACACACACACACACACACACGTGTTCACACATACACAGACTAAAACATGCGCTAACACACACACACACTTACACTTTTGTTAAAATGGGAGAAAAAAGTTATTTATTTCAATAAAACCTACTTTTCTGTTATAAAATCTGTTTATCTATTTAATCTACATTTATTGATTATCTTAACAATGACTTCACTAGTTCAGGTGGGGCTTGGCTTCGGCAACCAAAGGAAAGGATGAGAGTGGCTTTCCCAAGAAAAACTTCCAAAAGGACTAATTAGCTCACTTTAATCCATTAGACAGGATGAGAACAAGTGACTGGCGTTTCCATGTCGTCCTCAGAGTGACCTGACCGTTGCATTTAGACCCTATTTCTAGCCTAGGGGCCCATTCGAGACACAACAATTGAAACAAATTAATGTGTTTCAAGGTAAATGGCAAATTATAGAACCAGATAATACAAATACAAGAGAAATAGTGTGTCTGGTTAATCAACAGGCCATGTCGAAATATACTTAGTTCATCTTTTTGATGTCTGTGAATCCGGAGACACAGAGAACCCCCCCAAAAAATCAAGGCATCAACTATATAGAAACGAGGAGAGTTTAGCCCCTCAGGATCCACAGAGTCTCAGGAATACTGTCAGAATGCCTCTCTTTGTTTTAGTTTACGTCACTTACTCTTGGTGAAATCTGGATGATGTCATCTCTTCTTGGTGAAATCTGGATGATGTCACCTCCTCTTGGTGAAATCTGGATGATGTCATCTCTTCTTGGTGAAATCTGGATGATGTCACCTCCTCTTGGTGAAATCTGGATGATGTCATCTCCTCTTGGTGAAATCTGGATGATGTCACCTCTTCTTGGTGAAATCTGGATGATGTCACCTCCTCTTGGTGAAATCTGGATGATGTCATCTCTTCTTGGTGAAATCTGGATGATGTCATCTCCTCTTGGTGAAATCTGGATGATGTCACCTCCTCTTGGTGAAATCTGGATGATGTCATCTCTTCTTGGTGAAATCTGGATGATGTCATCTCCTCTTGGTGAAATCTGGATGATGTCATCTCTTCTTGGTGAAATTTGGATCATGTCATATCCTCTTGGTGAAATCTGGATGATGTCACCTCCTCTTGGTGAAATCTGGATGATGTCATATCCTCTTGGTGAAATGTGGACGATGTCATCTCCTCTTGGTGAAATCTGGATGATGTCACCTCTTCTTGGTGAAATCTGGATGATGTCATATCCTCTTGGTGAAATGTGGACGATGTCACCTCCTCTTGGTGAACTGTGGATGATGTCATCTCCTCTTGGTGAAAGGTGGACGATGTCACCTCCTGTTGGTGAAATGTGAACGAAGTCACCTCCTCTTGGTGAAATGTGGACGATGTCATCTCCTCTTGGTGAAATGTGGATGATGTTCTATGGATGCAAAGCACAGGGAGGAAGGTAGACATGGTTGGCCATCTATGACTGGCAAGGCAGACGAGTGAGATTCAACTCCAGGTTCTGCCCCTCTTTTAACCAGACAAGATGACGTCTGGTTAAAAGGGAGCAGTCCTCTGCCACCGAGCAAGACTCTTCAGAGCAATAGTACCTCTGAAACCTCCCAAACCAACTCCGTTTTTTTAGGGGCCAACCCGCAGGAAGACGAGGCAGGGCTCGAGGGGGAGGAAGTCCACCGCCAGCCCGCCTGAGGAGGTCCAATCAGAATACAACAAGAACTTTCGGTGATCAACAAATCTCCAGAGACTCTCACTAATGCTCCTCGCCCCTGATCCGCTCCTTGAAAGCGGAAGCTCTGGCCTTTAGCTCGGTGCGGATGTTGCCTGTAATCCATGGCTTCTGGTTGGGAAATGTACATGGGGACGATGTCATCGATGCACTTATTGATGAAGCCACCTGACTGAGGTGGTATACTCCTCAATGCCCTTGGATGAATTCCAGAACATATTCCAGTCTGTGCTAGCAAAACAGTCCTGTAGCTTAGCATCCGCGTCATCTGACCACTTCTGTATTAAGCGAGTCACTGGTACTTCCTGCTTTAGTTTTTTGCTTGTAAGCAGGAATCAGGAGGATAGAATTATGTTCACATTTGCCAAATGAAGGGCGAGGGATAGCTTTGTATGCGTCTCTGTGTGTAGAGTAAAGGTGGTCTAGAGTTTTTTCCCCTGGTTGCACATTTAACATTCTGGTAGAAATGAGGTAAAACTGATTTAAGTTTCCCTGCATTAATGTCCCCGGCCACTAGGAGCGCCACTTCTGAATGAGCATTTTCTTGTTTGCTTATGGCCTTATACAGATTGATGAGTGCAGTCTTAGTTCCAGCATCGGTTTGTGGTGGCAAATAGACGGCTATGAATAATATAGATCAGAACTCTCTTAGTAGGTAGTGTGGTTTACAGCTTAACATGAGGTACTCTACCTCAAGCGAGCAATACCTCGAGACTTCTTTAATATTAGACATTGGGCACCAGCAGTTATTGACAAATAGACACAGACCCCCTCCCCTCGTATTACCAGACGTAGCTGCTCTGTCCTGCCGAAGCACGGAGAAGCCAGCCAGCTCTATATTATCCATGTCGTCATTCCGCCGCGTCTCGGCGAAACACAAGATATATACTCCCCCTTTTTCTCCGTCTTTTCTCCACCCCTCCGACTGGATCTGATTTATCTCTACAGAAAGTGTCCGGTGTGTGCATCGAGCTCACAGAAAAAAACTGAATGAAATGGAATTCAAATAATTCAACTGACCTGGGTTAATTAGTTGTTTAAAATCCAGAATAATGACAGAAATGAAGGTTAATCGCTTAGCGCTACTGGAACATCCTCAAATGGGATCCAAATCTACCAGAATTCACAATATTGCCCCCCTCTCATTTGTTTTCGCATGCAAGCAATCTCAGCCTATTCCGTTACGCGCAGCTACCCAAGAGGCAGGACACTTGGCTCCCAGGCCCGCCCAATGGCAATTACAAGTGTGGTCATTGTGTACATTGTGACAACATGACCACGTTTTTTTAGAGGTAAACCCGAGAAGAGGTAAACCCGAGAAGAGGTAAACCCGAGAAGAGGTAAACCCGAGAAGAGGTAAACCTGAGAAGAGGTAAACCTGAGAAGAGGTAAACCTGAGAAGAGGTAAACCCGAGAAGAGGTAAACCCGAGAAGAGGTAAACCCGAGAAGAGGTAAACCCGAGAAGAGGTAAACCCGAGAAGAGGTAAACCTGAGAAGTGGTAAACCTGAGAAGAGGTAAACCCGAGAAGAGGTAAACCCGAGAAGTGGTAAACCCGAGAAGAGGTAAACCTGAGAAGAGGTAAACCTGAGAAGAGGTAAACCCGAGAAGTGGTAAACCTGAGAAGAGGTAAACCTGAGAAGAGGTAAACCTGAGAAGAGGTAAACCTGAGAAGAGGTAAACCCGAGAAGAGGTAAACCTGAGAAGAGGTAAAACTGAGAAGAGGTAAAACTGAGAAGAGGTAAACCCGAGAAGTGGTAAACCCGAGAAGAGGTAAACCCGAGAAGAGGTAAACCTGAGAAGAGGTAAACCCGAGAAGAGGTAAACCCGAGAAGAGGTAAACCTGAGAAGAGGTAAACCTGAGAAGAGGTAAACCCGAGAAGAGGTAAACCCGAGAAGAGGTAAACCCGAGAAGAGGTAAACCCGAGAAGAGGTAAACCTGAGAAGAGGTAAACCCGAGAAGAGGTAAACCCTGAGAAGAGGTAAACCCTGAGAAGAGGTAAACCCCGAGAAGAGGTAAAGAATACTAAATCCAAAGCGTCATTAATTTTGCACCACAAATGGCAATATACATTCTCAAATGCATCTACAGGGCTGCTTCTATTGGTCAAACTAAACAAGCATTGAAACTTGGCATCGCAGGACGTAAGGCTGCAATTAGCAATAAAAACATGTCCCATGCTACTTCACGCCACTGCATCGAACCCAACCAGGGCTACATTCCTCCCTGCACTTTGTAGCCGTAGAACACGTTCAGATTTCACCAAGAGGAAGTGACATCGTACGTAAACTTAAACAAAGGGAGGCATTCTGACAGTATTCCTGAGACTCTGTGGATCCTAAGGGGCTAAACAAGAATTTTTCACTCTCCTCGTTTCTATATTGTTGCCTTGATTTTTTTGGGGGTTCTCTGTGTCTCCAAATTCCTCAGGAGGGATGATAGAGTTGGAAGGCCCCCTGCCATTAAGCCCCATCCCTGGCATCTGTCCAGCTCTCTCTTTACGACTCTAAGTTAATTAAAACCACAAACAGACTGGCACAGATGGTAGAGATACCCTCACACACATGGTAATGACACCTACTACTGCCATATAAAATAGATTTACTGATGGTTGTATAATAGACCTTTGTATTCTATTTGTCCTCTCCTGGTGACATCAGATTCAGTCAAGTTTCAGAACCATGGACAGCTCATGTTTCAGAACCATGGACAGATTGTGTTTCAGAACCATGGACAGCTCATGTTTCAGAACCATGGACAGCTCATGTTTCAGAATGATGGACAGCTCATGTTTCAGAACCATGGACAGCTCATGTTTCAGAATGATGGACAGCTCATGTTTCAGAACCATGGACAGATCGTGTTTCAGAACCATGGACAGATCGTGTTTCAGAACCATGGACAACGGCTCAGTTAATAAACCCACTGTACCACACTTACCATTAGCTCTCTGTTAGGACGGCTGTCCTAGCTCTCCATTAGGACAGCTGTCCTAGCTCTCCGTTAGGACGGCTGTCCTAGCTCTCCGTTAGGACGGCTGTCCTAGCTCTCCGTTAGGACGGCTGTCCTAGCTCTCTATCAGGACGACTGTCCTAGCTCTCCGTTAGGACGACTGTCCTAGACGGCTGTCCTAGCTCTCCGTTAGAACGGCTGTCCTAGCTCTTCGTTAGGACGGCTGTCCAAGCTCTCTATGAGGATAGATGTCCATTAGGACGGCTGTCCACCCCTTTCTTAGAAGACTGAAAGGTTGAAAAATAGAACCTGCGTACGACAGTGTGTCTAGAACCAGGCTCTGGTTTTGGCAGGAACAACTATGGTTGGCTTTAAATGGTTTAATCACTATTTGTGATAAATGACTCTCCTCTCTCTACCAACCAGGAGGAAGAGGAGAAGCTGAGCCTTGATGACAACGTCCTGTTGGATGAGGACTTTGAGGCTGGGTACGAGGCTGGAGAAGAGGAGGAGGAAGAGATGGAGGAGGAAGAGGGGGAAGATGATGAAGAGGAGGAGGAGAGCAACAAGATGAAGATTCTGCGTCACATTGCGGGTGTGGCGTCTAAAGTGAAGGAGATCATTGGGAATCTGATCACCACCGCGGGAAAAGTGGTGGTCACTATACTGTTAGGAGTCACAGGTCAGTATTTTCCAGTGTATACAAACACTTTTTTTTTTACTGTTATTTATGTATTATTGACTGTAGAGTCGTTCCACCTCAAAAAAAAGCGAAACAAACAAAACGTTGTAACTACAGAAACGATTTCAGATAAATCTGACATGGTGGGTGTTGGTGGGTGTCATGGCTTGCTGAATTGAATGACCTCATACCCAAACTAGCGCCAACAGATGTTCTTGATCAGGTCAGGTTGTCAGGAAAAACTCCTGGTCCTATCCAATACAGTATACTTCAATGCTGCCATCTCAACCACTGTGTAGCCAACTGTATATACATACAGGGAGGAGAACAAGTATTTGATACACTGCCGATTTTGCAGGTTTTCCTACTTACAAAGCATGTAGAGGTCTGTCATTTTTATCATAGGTACACTTCAACTGTGAGAGACGGAATCTAAAGCAAAAATCCAGAAAATCACATTGTATAATATTTAAGTAATTAATTTGCATTTTATTGCATGACATAAGTATTTGATACATTAGAAAAGCAGAACCTAATATTTGGTACAGAAACCTTTGTAATTACAGAGATCATACGTTTCCTGTAGTTCTTGACCAGGTTTGCACACACGGCAGCAGGGATTTTGGCCCACTCCTCCATACAAGTTTCGGGGCTGTCGCTGGGCAATACGGACTTTCAGCTCCCTCCAAAGATTTTCTATTGGGTTCAGGTCTGGAGACTGGCTAGGCCACTCCAAGACCTTGAGATGCTTCTTACGGAGCCACTCCTTAGTTGCCCTGGCTGTGTGTTTTGGGTCGTTGTCATGCTGGAAGACCCAACCACGACCCATCTTCAATGATCTTACTGAGGGAAGGAGGTTGTTGGCCAAGATCTTGCGATACAGGGCCCAATCCATCCTCCCCTCAATACGGTGCAGTCGTCCTGTCCCCTTTGCAGAAAAGCATCCCCAAAGAATGATGTTTCTACCTCCATGCTTCACGGCTGGGATGGTGTTCTTGGGGTTGTACTCATCCTTCTTCATCCTCCAAACACCGCGAGTGGAGTTTAGACCAAAAAGCTCTATTTTTGTCTCATCAGACCACATGACCTTCTCCCATTCCTCCTCTGGATCATCCAGATGGTCATTGGCAAACTTTAGACGGGCCTGGACATGCGCTGGCTTGAGCAGGGGGACCTTGCTGGCGCTGCAGGATTTTAATCCATGACGTCGTAGTGTGTTACTAATGGTTTTCTTTGAGACTGTGGTCCCAACTCTCTTCAGGTCATTGACCAGGTCCTGCCGTGTAGTTCTGGGCTGATCCCTCACCTTCTTCATGATCATTGATGCCCCACGAGGTGAGATCTTGCATGGAGCCCCAGACCGAGTGTGATTGACCATCATCTTGAACTTCTTCCATTTTCTAATAATTGCGCCAACAGTTGTTGCCTTCTCACCAAGCTGCTTGCCTATTGTCCTGTAGCCCATCCCAGCCTTGTGCAGGTCTACAATTTACCCCTGATGTCCTTACACAGCTCTCTGGTCTTGGCCATTGTGGAGAGGTTGGAGTCTGTTTGATCGAGTGTGTGGACAGGTGTCTTTTATACAGGTAACGAGTTAAAACAGATGCAGTTAATACAGGTAATGAGTGGAGAACAGGGGGGCTTCTTAAAGAAAAACGAACAGGTCTGTGAGAGACAGAATTCTTACTGGTTGGTAGGTGATCAAATACTTATGTCATGCAATAAAATGCAAATTAATCATACAATGTGATTTTCTGGATTTTTGTTTTAGATTCCGTCTCTCACAGTTGAAGTGTACCTATGATATAAATGACAGACCTCTACATGCTTTGAAAGTAGGAAAACCTGCAAAATCGGCAGTGTATCAAATACTTGTTCTCCCCACTGTATATATATATCTGCTTCTCTAATTGGTTGATTGGTTGATTGATATCTAAGTGTATCTGTGTCCACCAGGTGTAATACTGCTCTCGCTGACATCTGCGGCCTAGTTCTTTGTCTTCCTATAGATCTTTAAATATCACTGTATCCGTTTGCATCTATCTATATATATCGGAATGCTTATTGTACTGTTTCCACCAGGTATCACGCTGCCCTCCCTGACGTCGGCGGTCTATTTCTTCGTGTTCCTGTTCCTGTGTACGTGGTGGTCGTTCTGCCGCACCTTCGACACCCTCATCTTCAGCTGTATGTGTGTCCTCATGGCCATATTCAGCGCTGGACACCTGGTCGTCCTCTACCTCTATCAGTTTCAGTTCTTCCAAGAGAGCATCCCTCCAGAGGACAGCTACATCAGGTTAGATCTGTCTTTCTGTCTTTCTTTATGTCTGTCTTTTATGATGACAGATATTTAGTTACCCTGGTTACTGTGGCTGCTAGGTGTTTACTATACAGCTCAACTCCAGTTAACTGTGTGCGTTCAGTAAATATGAACTTTCACCATTTTAATCCAAAATATGTACAGTATCGCCACATCCAAGCAGAAGCCAAAATCCACTTGTAGAAATCCATCAGGCTTTTAAACGTAGTGTATTCTCGTTCCTCAATACTTACTGGCTGTAACATAGATTGTCATTTTAATTAATGTATGAGGAGGGATGGGATAGGGAGATCATTAGTTGTTTATGTGGAAGGTTGTGGATAAGTGGTAAGGTTGAATTCCTAATCCACCCCTTAACCCCCACTTTACATCTGAAACAATTGGTTCACTGTTAGCAATATAGTAAACTCCCACCCAGTCTGTGCCATGATTGCAGAAGCTACTCATCAGTGTTGTCCTCGCTGCTATTATAACATAACTACTTATTTAGACAATGTATTTTAGCTGTGTTGCCCTTGCCACTATGTCCCTGGCAAGATACCCTTGGTGTTTCTGCAGACTATTGATTCCCATGTCTTTAGTCTGCTGGCCTTGCATTACAGCAGTGTGTCACGTCCAATGCTATTATGGCTATCTATAGCATTAGCATCGCCTCATATAGCATCTGTCACCTTGTATACCATTAGCATCACCTTATATAGCATCTGTCACCTTGTATACGATTAGCATCACCTTATATAGCAACTATCACCTTGAATGCCATTAGCATCACCTTATATAGCGACTGTCACCTTGTATACCATTAGCATCACCTTATATAGCAACTATCACCTTGTATACCATTAGCATCACCTTATATAGCAACTATCACCTTGTATACCATTAGCATCACCTTATATAGCGACTATCAACTTGAATAGCATTAGCATCACCTTATATAGCAACTGTCACCTCGATGGTCCATTTCCTTCCTCTCACTTTGCACAAGGATGGAGAGGATAAGCTAATGGCCACACCCACACATGCGATGACATCTCCTGGTTTCAATGTTTCTAGAGACAATATCTCTCTCACCATCACTCAATACCTAGGTTTACCTCCACTGTATTCACATCCTACCATACCTTTGTCTGTACATTATACCTTGAAGCTATTTTATCACCCCCAGAAACCTCCTTTTACTCTCTGTTCCAGACGTTCTAGACGACCAATTCTCATTGCTTTTAGCCGTACCCTTATCCTACTCCTCCTCTTTTCCTCTGGTGATGTAGAGGTGAATCCAGGCCCTGCAGTGCCTAGCTCCACTCCTATTCCCCAGGCGCTCTCTTTTGATGCCTTCTGTAACCGTAATAGCCTTGGTTTCATGCATGTTAACATTAGAAGCCTCCTCCCTAAGTTTGTTCTATTCACTGCTTTAGCACACTCTGCCAACCCGGATGTTCTAGCTGTGTCTGAATCCTGGCTTAGGAAGGCCACCAAAAATTCAGACATTTTAATTCCAAACTACAACATTTTCAGACAAGATAGAACTGCCAAAGGGGGCGGTGTTGCAATCTACTGCAAAGATAGCCTGCAGAGTTCTGTCTGACTATACAGGTCTGTACCCAAACAATTTGAACTTCTATTTTTCAAAATCCACCTCTCTAAAAACAAGTCTCTCACCGTTGCCGCCTGCTATAGACCACCCTCTGCCCCCAGCTGTGCTCTGGACACCATATGTGAACTGATTGCCCCCCATCTATCTTCAGAGCTCGTGCTGCTAGGCGACCTAAACTGGAACATGCTTAACACCCCAGTCATCCTACAATCTAAGCTTTATGCCCTCAATCTCACACAAATTATCATTGAACCTACCAGGTACCTCCCCAAAGCCTTAAACATGGGCACCCTCATAGATATCATCCTAACCAACTTCCCCTCCAAATACACCTCTGCTGTTTTCAACCAAGATCTCAGCGATCACTGCCTCATTGCCTGCATCCGTAATGGGTCAGCGGTCAAACGACCTCCACTCATCACTGTAAAACGCTCCCTGAAACACTTCAGTGAGCAGGCCTTTCTAATCGACCTGGCCGGGGTATCCTGGAAGGATATTGATCTCATCCCGTCAGTAGAGGATGCCTGGTTATTTTTTTGAAATGCCTTCCTAACCATCTTAAATAAGCATGCCCCATTCAAGAAATTTAGAACCAGGAACAGATATAGCCCTTGGTTCTCCCCAGACCTGACTGCCCTTAACCAACACAAAAACATCCTATGGTGTTCTGCATTAGCATCGAACAGTCCCTGTGATATGCAGCTTTTCAGGGAGCTAGAAACCATTATACACAGGCAGTTAGAAAAGCCAAGGCTAGCCTTTTCAAGCAGAAATTTGCTTCCTGCAACACTAACTCAAAAAAGTTCTGGGATACTGTAAAGTCCATGGAAAATAAGAACACCTCCTCCCAGCTGCCCACTGCACTGAAGATAGGAAACACTGTCACCACTGATAAATACACTATAATTGAGAATTTCAATAAGCATTTTTCTACGGCTGGCCATGCTTTCCACCTGGCTACCCCTACCCCGGTCAACAGCCCTGCGCTCCCCACAGCAACTCGCCCAAGCCTTCCCCATTTCTCCTTCTTCCAAATCCAGTCAGCTGATGTTCTGAAAAAGCTGCAAAATCTGGACCCCTACAAATCAGCCGGGCTAGACAATTTGGATCCTTTCTTTCTAAAATTATCTGCCGAAATTGTTGCCACCCCAATGAGCTGATAACAGAGGCCTAGTACCAATGGCTGTGTCAGAATGGCACCCTATTCTCTATATAGTGCACTACTTTAGACCAGGGCTGGCACCCTATTCCCTATATAGTGCACAATTTACAGTACAGTACACTACACTACACTACAGTACACTATACTACAGTACACCACACTACAGTACACTATACTACACTATACTACACTACAGTACACTACGCTACAGTACAGGACAGTACAGTACACTATACTACATTACACTACACTACACAACAGTACAGTACACTACACTACAGTACACTACACTACATGACACCACACTACACCACAGTACACTACAGTACACCACAGTAAACCACACTACACTACACTATACTACAGTACACTATACTACAGTACACTACACTGCAGTACACTTTACCACAGTACACTATACTGCACTACACTACACTACATTACAATACACTACACTACACTGCACTACAGTACACTATACTACACTACACTACACTACACTACACTACAGTACAGTACAGTATACTATACTACACTACAGTACAGTACACTACAGTAGACTATACTACAGTACACTACAGTACACTACACTATACTACACTACACCACAGTACAGTACAGCGCACTACACTACAGTACAGTACACTACACTATACTACAGTACAGTACAGTACAGTACAGTACAGTACACTACAGTACACTACACTACACTATACTACACTACACTACAGTAAAATACAGTACACTACAGTACAGTACACTACAGCACAGTACAGTATACTACAGTACACTACACTATACTACAGTACAGTACACTACACCACACTACTGTACAGTACAGTACAGTACAGTACACTACACTACAGTACAGTACACTACAGTACACTACACTACAGTATAGTACAGTACAGTACAGTACTCTACAGTACACTACAGTACAGTACAGTACAGTACTCTACAGTACACTACACTACAGTACACTACAGTACAGTACACTACAGTACAGTACAGTTCTCTACAGTACACTACAGTACACCACAGTACACTACAGTACAGTACAGCGCACTACACTATACTACAGTACAGTACTCTACACTACACTACACTACAGTACAGTACTCTACCCTACACGATACTACACTACACTATACTTCAGTACAGTACAGTACAGTACACTACACTATAATTCAGTACTGTACAGTACACTACACTATACCATAGCACAGTACAGTACACTATACTTCAGTAGAGTACAGTAGAGTACACTACACTATACTACACTGCAGTACACTACACTATACTTCAGTACAGTACAGTCGAGTACACTACACTACACAGCACAATACTACAGTACACTACACTATACTATACTTCAGTACAGTACACTACAGTGCACAATACTACAGTACCGTACTCTACCCTACACCCAGCCCTCCGTGTCCTAGCCTACCAGGGAAACTCACCCACCCCCTAAATAAGTGCTTTGCAGTCCTGGGTTCAAATACTATTTGACATTTTTCAAATACTGTTACGTTTACTTCCTGGAGTACCATATGGGCGTGGTTTGGAATTTCCCGACAATTCTATTGGATCCATTGCGCAAGCTAAGCTGAATCATGCCCATATAAAGTATTTCAAATTGTTATGAATACTATTTGAACCCAGGTCTGGTATAGTGTTGTTTGGTCCCCATGATACAATAGGCTAACATCTCCGGCTCCTGTGGGAGTCCTAATTGTGTGTGTTGACAGAGGCCTGGCCTTGCTGCCTGGCTGACTGTGTGGCGGTGCTGAGTGAAGGGTGGTGACAGACTTAGTTTTCACATCGCTTCCTGCCTCCTCAGCTTACAATAGACCAATCTGGAGTGAAATGCCCCTAGCTACAGATCTAGGATCAGCTTTACCTCCCCCAAACCTTACCCTAACCATTAGTGTGGGGAAACAGTGTCCTAGGGGATATTGTCCAACCCTACACTACAATAGACCAATCCTCTTCCTCTGATTCCTTCCCACGTCTCCCTGGAGTGAACACTGGTGCACTTCATGGGTTTAAAAAAAGACGGATTGGTGTGAATGCTTAGTTACAAACAAATCACATAGCTTTTTTAATATATCGTTTTGAAAAGGGGAGAGAGAACGTGTGCACACTTCAGGGAGTAAAGGGGGAGGAAGGGAGTGGGACACTCAGGTCATGTGACCTGCTATTACCAGCTGCAGGAAGTAGCGTGGAGGTGGTGAGGCGGTATAGCTGCCGGTAACTCGTATTCCACAGGGGGCTGCATCTCAATACTCTAGAGTGACTTCATCTCCTTGTCTCCTGTCCTTCATCTGCATTGACGTAACAGAACTGGGCAGGTGAAAGGAGTTATGACTGTGTGTGACCCCCGACACATTTACATAAAGCTCCTGTCTGCACTAAGGATGATGTATTCGTGAATTATAAGTTTCAATTACCGGGAATAATTCATATTTATCCAGGGAGTTCTGGGAAATGTCAAAAAAATGAATATTGGAGGTGTCCATTTAAAGTGTTTAAAACCGAGATATGCCAGGGTTCTCCCCAAATAAGAGAGGGGGGAGCTCTGCATCACCTTGTCGGCCTGTCTGCAACAAAATATGTCAAGTTTTTCAGAGCAAATGAATTGTAGTAACGATCTAAGTAACTGTCTTTTGGTGGCCAATGACATTGTTATGAATACGCAAATCAGGCCGGTCATGAATTCAGAGCGTTACCGTGTTCCTCGATGAATGATGAATGCACTGACTGTAAAGTCGTTCTGGATAATAGCATCTGCTAAATGAATAACATGCAAATGTATTGCATTTTAGCAGTAGGTTATCTGGACACAGAGCACTCTGCCGCGGTCATCCCTCTCTTCAAAGGGGGCTGGCACTCTAGACCCAAACTGCTACAGACCTATATCCATCCTGCCCTGCCCTGCCTCTTGACCCAAACTGCTATAGACCTATATCCATCCTGCCCTGCCTCTAGACCCAAACTGTTACAGACCTATATCCATCCTGCCCTGCCTCTAGACCCAAACTGTTACAGACCTATATCCACCCTGCCCTGCCCTGCTTCTAGACCCAAACTGCTATAGACCTATATCCATCCTGCCCTGCCTCTAGACACAAACTGTTACAGACCTATATCCACCCTGCCCTGCCCTGCTTCTAGACCCAAACTGCTATAGACCTATATCCATCCTGCCCTGCCTCTAGACACAAACTGTTACAGACCTATATCCATCCTGCCCTGCCTCTAAACCCAAACTGTTACAGACCTAAATCCATCCTGCCCTGCCTCTAGACCCAAACTGTTACAGACCTATATCCATCCTGCCCTGCCCTGCCCTGCCCTGCCCTGCCTCTAGACCCAAACTGTTACAGACCTATATCTATCCTACCCTGTTTTTCTAAGGTCTTCGAAAGCCAAGTTAATAAACAGATCCCTGTCCAAACTCTCAGGATGCCATAGAATAACACAAACGCTATAACGGCAGTCAAACAAAAGTCAAATGGCCAAAGTTGCTAAGCTAGATAACCTCCTTCAACAAAAACAATGTCCGCGGGACCGTGGATATCTAATTAGCATAATGAAAAATATCCCCAATTTAAAATCTGTCAGTTTAAACTGGAGATATCTGTTGTTTCCCATTGATTCCACCTCATCTGCTGATGTCGCACTTCCACTTCTGAGGTGAAAGGTGACAGAACGAGAGAGGTGTTTGTCAGACCGTGAGACATCTCGAAAATTGGTCTTCTCACAAAAATAAACCTTTCGTAGCGTGCGAACGGTTTGGCCCCACAAATGATGACCTCTATTATGAAAGATGAGACGAACACGGTGGGGTTCTCCGTTTCGCTCAAAGCGTCTTGGGGACACTTTTAAAGTCGGGTTATATCTGATCTGTCGACGTCTGCAACACTTCAGGGGCGTTTGAACCGTCATCGTTCGCTCCAGTGGAAAGGTGAGTCTCTCAGTAGGACTCTCAGCAAGCCTCACAAGACTAGTCTGTTAGGTAGCAGTTTTAAAAACAAATCAATACATTAAAGGGGTAAAAAAAATAATCCTAATCAAATACTGTAGCTAAATGATCCTTGGTGTGACCATTTTTAAAACAATCCCATATGTTAACCCCCCCCCCCCCCCCCCCCCCCCCACTGCTTAGACTCTAGAGGGTTTTACAATCAAAGTATCTTAACAGGGACTAACTGTTTTAGAAAATATAATGTCCATATCTACTCTCATACCATTTGTTGTTCACACATTCTCTACCGACGCTCTCATATGGACAGTACTAGACAGAGCAGAGGAGCTCTCATATGGGCAGTACTAGACAGAGCAGAGGAGCTCTCATATTGACAGTACTAGACAGAGCAGAGGAGCTCTCATATTGACAGTACTAGACAGAGCAGAGGAGCTCTCATATGGGCAGTACTAGACAGAGCAGAGGAGCTCTCATATTGACAGTACTAGACAGAGCAGAGGAGCTCTCATATTGACAGTACTAGACAGAGCAGAGGAGCTCTCATATTGACAGTACTAGACAGAGCAGAGGAGCTCTCATATTGACAGTACTAGACAGAGCAGAGGAGCTCTCATATTGACAGTACTAGACAGAGCAGAGGAGCTCTCATATTGACAGTACTAGACAGAGCAGAGGAGCTCTCATATTGACAGTACTAGACAGAGCAGAGGAGCTCTCATATTGACAGTACTAGACAGAGCAGAGGAGCTCTCATATTGACAGTACTAGACAGAGAAGAGGAGCTCTCATATTGACAGTACTAGACAGAGCAGAGGAGCTCTCATATTGACAGTACTAGACAGAGCAGAGGAGCTCTCATATTGACAGTACTAGACAGAGCAGAGGAGCTCTCATATTGACAGTACTAGACAGAGCAGAGGAGCTCTCATATTGACAGTACTAGCCAGAGCAGAGGAGCTCTCATATTGACAGTACTAGACAGAGCAGAGAAGCTCTCATATTGACAGTACTAGACAGAGCAGAGAAGCTCTCATATTGACAGCAGTACTAGACAGAGCAGAGAAGCTCTCATATTGACAGCAGTACTAGACAGAGCAGAGAAGCTCTCATATTGACAGCAGTACGAGACAGAGCAGAGGAGCTCTCATATGGGCAGTACTAGACAGAGCAGAGGAGCTCTCATATTGACAGAAGTACAAGACAGAGCAGAGGAGCTCTCATATTGACAGTACTAGACAGAGCAGAGAAGCTCTCATATTGACAGTACTAGACAGAGCAGAGAAGCTCTCATATTGACAGTACTAGACAGAGCAGAGGAGCTCTCATATTGACAGCAGTACTAGACAGAGCAGAGGAGCTCTCATATTGACAGCAGTACGAGACTCATATCAAATCAAATCAAATTGTATTGGTCACATACACATGGTTAGCAGATGTTAATGCGAGTGTAGCGAAATGCTTGTGCTTCTAGTTCCGACCGTGCAGTAATAACCAACGAGTAATCTAACAATTTCACAACTACCTAATACACACAAGTGTAAAGGAATGAATAAGAATATGTACATATAAATATATGGATGAGCGATGGCCGAACTGCATAGGCAAGATGCTCTCATATTAACAGCAGTAGGAGAAACACAGAGAAGCTCTCACATTAACAGCAGTGGGAGAAAACACAGAGAAGCTCTCATATTAACAGCAGTAGGAGAACAACAGAGAAGCTCTCATATTAACAGCAGTAGGAGAAAACACAGAGAAGCTCTCACATTAACAGCAGTAGGAGAAACACAGAGAAGCTCTCATATTAACAGCAGTAGGAGAAACACAGAGAAGCTCTCATATTGACAGTACTAGACAGAGCAGAGGAGAGAAAGCACAGAGAAGCTCTCATATTAACAGCAGTAGGATAAACACAGAGAAGCTCTCACATTAACAGCAGTAGGAGAAACACAGAGAAGCTCTCACATTAACAGCAGTAGGAGAAACACAGAGAAGCTCTCATATTAACAGCAGTAGGAGAAACACAGAGAAGCTCTCATATTGACAGTACTAGACAGAGCAGAGGAGAGAAAGCACAGAGAAGCTCTCATATTAACAGCAGTAGGAGAAAACACAGAGAAGCTCTCACATTAACAGCAGTGGGAGAAAACACAGAGAAGCTTTCATATTAACAGCAGTAGGAGAACAACAGAGAAGCTCTCATATTAACAGCAGTAGGAGAAACACAGAGAAGCTCTCATATTGACAGTACTAGACAGAGCAGAGGAGAGAAAGCACAGAGAAGCTCTCATATTAACAGCAGTAGGAGAAAACACAGAGAAGCTCTCACATTAACAGCAGTGGGAGAAAACACAGAGAAGCTTTCATATTAACAGCAGTAGGAGAACAACAGAGAAGCTCTCATATTAACAGCAGTAGGAGAAAACACAGAGAAGCTCTCACATTAACAGCAGTAGGAGAAACACAGAGAAGCTCTCACATTAACAGCAGTAGGAGAAACACAGAGAAGCTCTCATATTAACAGCAGTAGGAGAAACACAGAGAAGCTCTCATATTGACAGTACTAGACAGAGCAGAGCAGAGAAAGCACAGAGAAGCTCTCATATTAACAGCAGTAGGAGAAACACAGAGTAGCTCTCATATTAACAGCAGCAGGAGAAACACAGAGAAGCGGAGGACATGTTGTAGAGGTATTCTGACATGACGTTGATAACGTCAACCTATGGGTTACAGAATAAAGACCGTTGATAACGTCAACCTATGGGTTACAGAATAAAGTCCGTTGATAACGTCAACCTATGGGTTACAGAATAAAGTCCGTTGATAACGTCAACCTATGGGTTACAGAATAAAGTCCGTTGATAACGTCAACCTATGGGTTACAGAATAAAGTCCGTTGATAACGTCAACCTATGGGTTACAGAATAAAGTCCGTTGATAACGTCAACCTATGGGTTACAGAATAAAGTCCGTTGATAACGTCAACCTATGGGTTACAGAATAAAGTCCGTTGATAACGTCAACCTATGGGTTACAGAATAAAGTCTGTTGATAACGTCAACCTATGGGTTACAGAATAAAGTCTGTTGATAACGTCAACCTATGGGTTACAGAATAAAGTCCGTTGATAACGTCAACCTATGGGTTACAGAATAAAGTCCGTTGATAACGTCAACCTATGGGTTACAGAATAAAGTCCGTTGATAACGTCAACCTATGGGTTACAGAATAAAGTCCGTTGATAACGTCAACCTATGGGTTACAGAATAAAGTCCGTT
>NC_048572.1:88506829-88514329 GCF_013265735.2 Oncorhynchus mykiss | reverse complement strand
CCTCTCACTGCCTCTCTACCTCTCTCTACCTCTCTCTATCTCTACCTCTCTCTACCTCTCTCTATCTCTACCTCTCTCTATCTCTCTCTACCTCTCTCTATCTCTCTCTATCTCTCTCTACCTCTCTCTATCTCTCTCTACCTCTCTCTACCTCTCTCTACCTCTCTCTGCCTCTCACTGCCTCTCTACCTCTCTCTACCTCTCTCTATCTCTACCTCTCTCTACCTCTCTCTATCTCTACCTCTCTCTATCTCTCTCTACCTCTCTCTACCTCTCTCTACCTCTCTCTGCCTCTCACTGCCTCTCTACCTCTCTCTACCTCTCTCTATCTCTACCTCTCTCTACCTCTCTCTATCTCTACCTCTCTCTACCTCTCTCTATATCTCTCTACCTCTCTCTATGTCTCTCTGCCTCTCTCTATCTCTCTCTACCTCTCTCTCTCTACCTCTCTCTATCTCTACCTCTCTCTACCTCTCTCTATCTCTCTCTACCTCTCTCTATCTCTCTCTACCTCTCTCTATCTCTCTCTACCTCTCTCTATCTCTCTCTATCTCTCTCTACCTCTCTCTATCTCTCTCTACCTCTCTCTACCTCTCTCTACCTCTCTCTGCCTCTCACTGCCTCTCTACCTCTCTCTATCTCTACCTCTCTCTACCTCTCTCTATCTCTACCTCTCTCTATCTCTCTCTACCTCTCTCTACCTCTCTCTACCTCTCTCTGCCTCTCACTGCCTCTCTACCTCTCTCTACCTCTCTCTATCTCTACCTCTCTCTACCTCTCTCTATCTCTACCTCTCTCTACCTCTCTCTATATCTCTCTACCTCTCTCTATCTCTCTCTGCCTCTCTCTATCTCTCTCTACCTCTCTCTCTCTACCTCTCTCTATCTCTACCTCTCTCTACCTCTCTCTACCTCTCTCTACCTCTCTCTATCTCTCTCTATCTCTCTCTACCTCTCTCTATCTCTCTCTACCTCTCTCTACCTCTCTCTACCTCTCTCTGCCTCTCACTGCCTCTCTACCTCTCTCTACCTCTCTCTGCCTCTCACTGCCTCTCTACCTCTCTCTACCTCTCTCTATCTCTACCTCTCTCTACCTCTCTCTATCTCTACCTCTCTCTATCTCTCTCTACCTCTCTCTATCTCTCTCTACCTCTCTCTACCTCTCTCTATCTCTCTCTACCTCTCTCTACCTCTCTCTACCTCTCTCTGCCTCTCACTGCCTCTCTACCTCTCTCTACCTCTCTCTATCTCTACCTCTCTCTACCTCTCTCTATCTCTACCTCTCTCTATCTCTCTCTACCTCTCTCTACCTCTCTCTACCTCTCTCTGCCTCTCACTGCCTCTCTACCTCTCTCTACCTCTCTCTATCTCTACCTCTCTCTACCTCTCTCTATCTCTACCTCTCTCTACCTCTCTCTATATCTCTCTACCTCTCTCTATGTCTCTCTGCCTCTCTCTATCTCTCTCTACCTCTCTCTCTCTACCTCTCTCTATCTCTACCTCTCTCTACCTCTCTCTATCTCTCTCTACCTCTCTCTATCTCTCTCTACCTCTCTCTATCTCTCTCTACCTCTCTCTATCTCTCTCTATCTCTCTCTACCTCTCTCTATCTCTCTCTACCTCTCTCTACCTCTCTCTACCTCTCTCTGCCTCTCACTGCCTCTCTACCTCTCTCTATCTCTACCTCTCTCTACCTCTCTCTATCTCTACCTCTCTCTATCTCTCTCTACCTCTCTCTACCTCTCTCTACCTCTCTCTGCCTCTCACTGCCTCTCTACCTCTCTCTACCTCTCTCTATCTCTACCTCTCTCTACCTCTCTCTATCTCTACCTCTCTCTACCTCTCTCTATATCTCTCTACCTCTCTCTATCTCTCTCTGCCTCTCTCTATCTCTCTCTACCTCTCTCTATCTACCTCTCTCTATCTCTACCTCTCTCTACCTCTCTCTACCTCTCTCTATCTCTCTCTATCTCTCTCTACCTCTCTCTATCTCTCTCTACCTCTCTCTACCTCTCTCTACCTCTCTCTGCCTCTCACTGCCTCTCTACCTCTCTCTACCTCTCTCTGCCTCTCACTGCCTCTCTACCACTCTCTACCTCTCTGTACCTCTCTCTACCTATTTCTACCTCTCTCTACCTCTCTCTGCCTCTCACTGCCTCTCTTTGCCTCTCTCTACCTCTCTTTGCCAATCTCTACCTCTCTACCTCTCTCTACCTCCCTTTGCCTCTCTCTGCCTCTCTTTGCCTCTCTCTGCCTCTCTACCTCTCTCTACCTTTCTCTACCGCTCTCAACCTATTTATACCTCTCTCTGCCTCTCTCTACCTCTCTCTACCTCTCTCTGCCTCTACCTCTGTCTACCTCTCTCTACCTCCCTCTACCTGTTTCTACCTCTCTCTGCCTCGCTCTACCTCTCTCTACCGCTCTCTACCGCTCTCTATCTCTCTCTACCGCTCTTTGCCTCTCTCTGCCTCTCTCTACCTCTCTCCACCTCTCTCTACCTCTCTCTACCTCTCTCTGCCTCTCTCTACCTCTCTCTACCTCTCTATCTCTCTCTGCCTCTCTCTACCTCTCTCTGCCTCTCTCTACCTCTCTCTTCCTCTCCACCTCTCTCTGCCTCTCTCTGCCTCTCTCCACCTCTCTCCACCTCTCTCTACCTCTCTCTACCTCTCTCTACCTCTCTCTGCCTCTCTCTATCTCTCTCTACCTCTCTCTCTCTACCTCTCTCTATCTCTACCTCTCTCTACCTCTCTCTACCTCTCTCTACCTCTCTCTATCTCTCTCTATCTCTCTCTACCTCTCTCTATCTCTCTCTACCTCTCTCTACCTCTCTCCACCTCTCTCTGCCTCTCTCTGCCTCTCTCCACCTCTCTCCACCTCTCTCTACCTCTCTCTACCTCTCTCTGCCTCTCTCTATCTCTCTCTACCTCTCTCTCTCTACCTCTCTCTATCTCTACCTCTCTCTACCTCTCTCTACCTCTCTCTACCTCTCTCTATCTCTCTCTATCTCTCTCTACCTCTCTCTATCTCTCTCTACCTCTCTCTACCTCTCTCTACCTCTCTCTGCCTCTCACTGCCTCTCTACCTCTCTCTACCTCTCTCTACCTATTTCTACCTCTCTCTACCTCTCTCTGCCTCTCACTGCCTCTCTTTGCCTCTCTCTACCTCTCTTTGCCAATCTCTACCTCTCTACCTCTCTCTACCTCCCTTTGCCTCTCTCTGCCTCTCTTTGCCTCTCTCTGCCTCTCTACCTCTCTCTACCTTTCTCTACCGCTCTCAACCTATTTATACCTCTCTCTGCCTCTCTCTACCTCTCTCTACCTCTCTCTGCCTCTACCTCTGTCTACCTCTCTCTACCTCCCTCTACCTGTTTCTACCTCTCTCTGCCTCGCTCTACCTCTCTCTACCTCTCTCTACCGCTCTCTATCTCTCTCTACCGCTCTTTGCCTCTCTCTGCCTCTCTCTACCTCTCTCCACCTCTCTCTACCTCTCTCTACCTCTCTCTGCCTCTCTCTACCTCTCTCTACCTCTCTATCTCTCTCTGCCTCTCTCTACCTCTCTCTGCCTCTCTCTACCTCTCTCTTCCTCTCCACCTCTCTCTGCCTCTCTCTGCCTCTCTCCACCTCTCTCCACCTCTCTCTACCTCTCTCTACCTCTCTCTACCTCTCTCTACCTCTCTCTACCTCTCTCTTCCTCTCTCTACCTCTCTCTACCTCTCTCTTCCTCTCTCTACCTCTCTCTACCTCTCTCTTCCTCTCTCTACCTCTCTCTACCTCTCTCTTCCTCTCTCTACCTCTCTCTACCTCTCTCTTCCTCTCTCTACCTCTCTCTACCTCTCTCTTCCTCTCTCTACCTCTCCTTGCCTGTTTTCTTTTTCCTTATTGTAGCTGCTTTCTACCCAGGATGGCTACAGTACATCTGAGGTAGGTGCCGTACTAGACTGCAGTGTATCACAAATGTGCATATCTTATCTTTTTGACGCAACTGCTACATGTTCTGCACTGTTACTTACTATTCTGCACTTGAAAACAAATGGTCTCATGACCTGACTAGGAAAACCTCTGGGCCGTAACCCTAGTCCATATGGTTGTTGTGTTCTTCCACAGGGGTTGGCTGCAAAGTCCAACGGGACGTCTTGTGACATCTCCACCCTAAACTCGGTGGAGAATAGACCGGTCGGTCTGGACCTGTACTCCACCCCACAGTATAAAATGGACCAAACCAATAACATTACAGGTGAGTTTTACTGTACTGTACACACACTGGGGCGAAAGTTTCTGCTCGCAATATCTGTGAGGAGGAAATTTAGTGAACTGGGCCCTGGTCAGAAGTAGTGCACTATATCCTTATGACACTCCATAGGGCCCTGGTTAAAAGTAGTGCACTATATCCTTATGACACTCCATAGGGCCCTGGTTAAAAGTAGTGCACTATATCCTTATGACACTCCATAGGGCCCTGGTCAGAAGTAGTGCACTATATCCTTATTCCTTATGACACTCCATAGGGCCCTGGTCAGAAGTAGTGCACTATATCCTTATTCCTTATGACACTCCATAGGGCCCTGGTCAGAAGTAGTGCACTATATCCTTATTCCTTATGGCACTCCATAGGGCCCTGGTCAGAAGTAGTGCACTATATCCTTATTCCTTATGGCACTCCATAGGGCCCTGGTCAGAAGTAGTGCACTATATCCTTATTCCTTATGACACTCCATAGGGCCCTGGTCAGAAGTAGTGCACTATTTCCTTATTCCTTATGACACCCCATAGGGCCCTGGTCAGAAGTAGTGCACTATATCCTTATGACACTCCATAGGGCCCTGGTCAGAAGTAGTGCACTATATCCTTATGACACTCCATAGGGCCCTGGTCAGAAGTAGTGCACTATATCCTTATGACACTCCATAGGGGCCTGGTCAGAAGTATTGCACTATATGCTTATTCCTTATGACACTCCATAGGGCCCTGGTCAGAAGTAGTGCACTATATCCTTATGACACTCCATAGGGCCCTGGTCAGAAGTAGTGCACTATATCCTTATTCCTTATGACACTCCATAGGGCCCTGGTCAGAAGTAGTGCACTATATCCTTATTCCTTATGGCACTCCATAGGGCCCTGGTCAGAAGTAGTGCACTATATCCTTATTCCTTATGGCACTCCATAGGGCCCTGGTCAGAAGTAGTGCACTATGTCCTTATTCCTTATGACACTCCATAGGGCCCTGGTCAGAAGTAGTGCACTATGGGGGAAATTAATGGGGAAACGAATGGGGAAATTAAATGGGGAAATTAATGGGGAAATTAAATGGGAAATAAATGGGGAAACGAATGGGGAAATTAAATGGGAAATGAATGGGGAAACGAATGGGGAAATTAAATGGGAAATTAAATGGGAAATTAATGGGGAAACGAATGGGGAAATTAATGGGCAAATGAAAGGTGAAATGAATGTTTTTTTTGGGATAAATAAGGTCTGAGGTTAACATAGGAGATATTATACGTTTTGATTCTACAGTCTCTCTACCTCTCTAATTCATGAATTATGAAGCATTTATGTGCTTGAAATCATAAATGCTTCAAAATTCACAAAACGTGACATTAGCTTCATGAAGGTGATCTCACAGAACAAATTGCATCAGATTTAAGCCTGTGACTACAAAAAGACCCCATTAATATTTCTCTACTAAATAACGAGGTCCCTCTATCTTTATATCTAAAACAGAGAAGAAGAATGGAAGTGTGTATGACGTCAATCCAACAGTGGGAGGAGAGACTGCTGGGATGGAGGAGGAGGAGGAGAAGAAGGAACAGGGCGATGAGGAGGAGGAGGAGGAGGAGAAGGAGGGCAGAGTGAATGCTGTAGTAACAGTGTTCAGGTTCATTATGAAGCAAAGCTATATCTGTGCTCTCATAGCCATGATGGTGAGTAAACACAGTGACTGGTCCCTCTGGTCTCTTGGGTGACTGTGGTCCCTGTGGTGACTGTGGTCCCTCTGGTCCCTCTGGTGACTGTGGTCCCTCTGGTCTCTTGGGTGACTGTGGTCCTTGTGGTGACTGTGGTCCCTCTGGTGACTGTGGTCCCTCTGGTCCCTCTAGTGACTGTGGTCACTGTGGTGACTGTGGTCCCTCTGGTCCCTTTGGTGACTGTGGTCCCTCTGGTCCCTCTGGTGACTGTGGTGACTGTGGTCCCTCGGGTGACTGTGGTCCCTCTGGTCCCTGTGGTCCCTCGGTTGACTGTGGTCCCTGTGGTGACTGTGGTCTCTGTGGTGACTGTGGTCTCTGTGGTGACTGTGGTCCCTCTGGTCCCTCGGGTGACTGCGATCCCTCGGGTCCCTCTGGTAACTGTGGTGACTGTGATCCCTCTGGTGACTGTGGTCCCTCGGGTGACTATGGTCCCTTGGGTGACTGTGGTCCCTCGGGTGACTGTGATCCCTCGGGTGACTGTGGTCCCTCGGGTGACTGTGGTCCCTCGGGTGACTGTGGTCCCACGGGTGACTGTGGTGACTGTGGTCCCTCAGGTGACTTAGGTTCATCTGGTGACTGTGGTGACTGTGGTCCCTCGGGTGACTTAGGTCCATCTGGTGACTGTGCTCACGTCAAGGCTAAAGAAAGCATACTGTATGTCATCTGACAAGGCCTAACAATGTTGATTTACTGTTAAACAAATGCCAAGCTTTACACTTCTTCCCCCAATCCTTTTTATTTAACGATTAATTTAATTCATATGAATCATGAATGATTATTATGTACGAAACAAACTATTCACTTTCTCATTGTAGAAGTTGGAATTGAGTTAAATTACGGTTTAATCGAATCAAGTGAATAAAAAAAAAAAGTTATTTGTGAATCACAAACTCTAATTTTGGGGAAAAAAATAATAGCTGTAGCCTTCCTTTTTGGATTATGTGACTGCAAAACCTGTTTTGTAGATATTTCAAGTTAATTTGGGATCCAATGTATGGGATATTTTAACTCAGTAGATGCTAGTCAGCCTGAAGACAACACTTTCTAAGGTATGACTAAACTAAGTAAAGATACATTTCCTGAAGAAAATGTGTTGTGCTTGCTTCAGCTGTCTAAAAAAATATGTGTTAAATGTAAATTCAAGTTGACTAGAAGCTGAAAAGCAGCTCGTGAGAGTACGAATAGGTCTGATTACCTCAGTAGACTGTTATATATTTCAGCTAGCATATACAGTGCCTTGCGAAAGTATTCGGCCCCCTTGAACTTTGCGACCTTTTGCCACATTTCAGGCTTCAAACATAAAGATATAAAACTGTATTTTTTTGTGAAGAATCAACAACAAGTGGGACACAATCATGAAGTGGAACGAAATTTATTGGATATTTCAAACTTTTTTAACAAATCAAGAACTGAAAAATTGGCCGTGCAAAATTAAATGATAAATGTATGTAAATGATACAAAATTATGTATGTGTGTCTTTTCGGGGGGGTTGGGTTAGAATCGGAAGTCAAATTTCGGTTGGACGTTGTGTTGACC